>NW_023614229.1:0-140001 GCF_013339695.2 Rhipicephalus sanguineus
GAAAGAGCGCGAAAGAGAGTTCGAGCGTGAGAAGGAATGCGAGAAGGAGCGTGCGCGTGAGGCGCGGGAGCAGCATGAGCGTGAGGAGCAGCGCGCGCAGAAGGAGCATGAACGCGAGAAGGAAATCCTAGAACTGAAGTTGAAGTTAGCAGAGATGAACGCGTGTCCGCGCAGCGACCCTAGTCGCGCGAGTACCCCGACGACGGCGTTGGCCAACTCTACTCCCACGCCGAGACAAATTTGCCCAAGAAAGCTAATGGCACCCTTCGATGAGCGAAGGGACGATCTTGATGCATATTTGCATCGATTCGAAAGGATCGCTATTGGGCAAGGCTGGGAGAAGGGCGAGTGGGCAAACGCTCTGAGTTTGTGTCTCGTGGGAGAGGCCTTGAGTGTGTTTGGTCGCATGCCAGCCCAAGAGTCTCTAGACTATGACATAGTAAAGAAGACTTTATTAGAGAGGTTCAGGTTGACGGCTGAAGGGTTTCGGGAGAAGTTCCGAACGTGTAAGCCCGAAGATGCAGAAACTGGCAAGCAGTTTGCGTGTCGGCTGGCCAATTATTTTGATCGTTGGATAGAATTGTCTGAGACAGAGAAAACGTATGAAGGGGTGCGCGACAGGATGGTTGGCGAACAGTTCCTAAACCGGTGCAGCAGTCAATTGGCGGTATTTTTGAAAGAGAGGAACTTGCACACGGTGGAGGAGATGGCCAAGCAGGCTGATCAGTTCATGGAGGCACAAGGGATAAGGAATTTGGAAAAAGACAAGGACAACAGTAAGGAAGAAGGGAGCAACAGTGAGGCCCCAATGGGTAAACAAAGGGCACAGCAGCGGTGTTTCTTGTGCGACAGAATTGGGCACATAGCCATGAACTGCCGCACAAGCACTAGTCGACAAGAATCCCACGTGATATGCCAATTGTGCCAGAAAAGGGGGCACAAAGCAAACGAGTGCAGGAATAGACCGTTAGAGCATACTGCATGTGCAGTAAGGTCAGAAGAGAAGGAAGAGGTAGTCGGTGCTGTGATAGATAGGTCGGAAGGGGTTAATATGCCAGTGGTGGAAGGCAAAGTAAACGGCAAACGGGTAACGGTATTGAGGGACTCAGGAGCAGATACGGTGTTAGTGAGGAGAAGCCTGGTGAATGGACGAGATTTCACGGGGAGAGTAGGAACAGTGGTTTTTGCAGATGGGTCCAAGGTGAGACTACCAGAGGCCAAGATACGGCTGGATACCCCTTATTTCGTAGGAGAAATTATGGCAAAGTGTATGGAGGATCCAATTTATGACGTTATCTTAGGAAATAGGCCAGGGGTACGAAGGGTGGACGACCCAGCGCAGCAAGGTGGCTATGTCAGGCCAAGAAAGCAGTACAGGAGAAAAGAGAAGGCAAACAAAAGCCCTGAAAGCTCAAAAGCTAGAGCGAAAAATGTCGGTGGAGAAGGACAACGCGAGAGTAGATCGAGAATTTTGGAGCAGGTAGGGGTAACCTCAGAGGAGTTCTCGAAAGAACAAAGGTGTGACAGAACCCTGAGGCACGCGAGAGATAGGGTTGGCCGTAAACGTACAAGAGAAGGGTTTAGAGACGGAGTGTTTTACGAAGTGATCAATGATTTGATTTTCCGGAGGTTCTGGAAAAGCGGAACACCCGTCACACAATTGATGGTGCCTACATGTTATAGGCAGGCAATCTTAGAATACTGCTACGCGAGTGGGTTCAGAGATGCCAAGAACCTGCGAAGAGAAGTGACGAGAGAGGCATTTTGGCCAGGGATATATCGAGATGTTAAGCAATTTGTGAAAAGTCGCCAATGAAGCTATTGGTTGTGTCATTGTGAAGTGTGGTACCTTGGTATGGACTATAGTGTTTTGGACAATGAACATGTGGTGGGTAGAACTAAGGATAGTGGGGTTGTGAAGTGCAGACAAATTGTGAGTGAAAGCGTGCGACGATGTGGTGAAGGGAAGGTGAGCCTAAGCCAAGCAAGGAAAAAGCATGCATCACAAGATACGGGACACCATCAGAAGAGCAGTGGTCCGTAACCCCAAGGAGGAGGATGAAAGCAGTTTTTTACGAAAAAACTCTTCAAAAGGGGGCCCAATGTCATGAGTAAAGGGGCACGGGGCGCGAGCCGGACAGCGCAAGGCGTCGATGGTGTGCGGGGGATGGAAAAATACCCGATGGTGTGCACCCCCGCCACGTCGACGCAAGCCATTGGCCGGAGGAAGGCGCGTGCCACGCGACCCGAACCGAGGTGCGGAACCCCAGAGGATCAAGCAGTCATTGTTCGTTGGAGTCGTCAAGGAGCAAGGTGTTGCAAGCCAGCGTCGCACCCGCGACGAGTGCGGTAGGGCTCCGTTCTGGGGGCAGCAGCAAGAGAGGCTCGGGAAGGTGGCCGTCGACCTTGGTGTCATCCAAGTGAGGCTCCCCGGGCTTGCAGCAGCCCCGTCACAGCAGTTCGCAGGGCACCTACGGCACTCCCACAGCGCGGCAAGACGACAGCGACCCACGACAATCACGGAGAGCCACGTCGGCAGTTTGACCCGGTGGCACCAAGAGGATAGGCCGAGGGTTAGGCCTAACCGGACGAGACGACGTTCTCGAAGGAAGACCGACGGGTCAGCGACGAGGACGACTAGCGAGGCGGCAGCTTCGACGACGGCGACTCCCAGACGTCGAGGAGTAGCATCGACGGGACTCAGCGTCGACTTTGGCGCGGAAGCGAGGCGACGGACTCACGCGAAGTAAGACCGTTCCATTTGCGTCGCTAGACCAAGACGCCATAGTTGCCAGACTTTCGGGCCACTCAGGCCGAGTTTAGTTAGGAGTGTTGGTTGGATCCTTTTGTACCGCCTAGCGTTTTTGCACAGGTTACTCCTAATTGTAATTATCTAGCGTGTAAACTTTGTCGTTTGCAGTGTTGTGGTTTATAAAGGGTGTTTGCAGTGACGCCACGGTCTCCCGCCTCGCTCTCTCTCCCAACTCCATCACACATTGCAAGCGCTCCCGAGATACGTGACACAGTGCTTATTATGTGCTCGTTGAAGCCATCTTTGCGTGGGATTGCCCAATCCTATGTGTAGGTATATGTTAACTTCAGCTACCACAAGGGTTAAATCATGATCATGGGCGTTAGTTAGTCGTCAGCATGGAGACGTGCCACTAAGCGTCAACGTGGGTGCATCCACGTCAAACGGTGGTGTAGCTGCCAAGCACCAACAGACATTGTACAAGCTCTCATATATGAATGCATAAGCAATAAACTACTTATGTGAAGATACGTTTCACTTTTGTGTTATGCCAGTTCCTATGACGGAGGGATCAGCCATGTTTTTTATGTAGCCTGGATCTCATTCGCCCTGCCGCTGCAAATTGCCAGTATCCTGGTTAGTAAACTTGGCAGACTAGAATGGCGTAGGTACCGTCTTCCATCCCCGGACCTGTTCGTCAACAGGCTTTCTTTCCGAGAAATCCGTTCGATTTCCTTGTAGATACGAACGGGTGGCTGTCAATCTTCTCTATCATAAGCGTCCGTCCAGAAGCAGCTTTGTTACCATAAATCCTATCCATACGACAACGCGCGTTGATGAAGGACACGAACACCACATCTGGTAAGCCACCTTCCAAGTGTTGTGGCTAAGTTTGTGCAGCTACGGCAAAAGTCTGGCGATGTCTGTTGTGTTAACGAAGGATTTAGAACACGACAACCTTTTCTTCATCTTACGGTGAACAGATTCAGCCAGAGCTTGGACAACCGACTGCACCAAGTCAACTTTTGAAAGCGTCGTGATCTGATGAAAAACACTTGCCTGCCTAGTATGAACACACGGTTTACGTTTCGCCGACCCAAGCGTGGAGACAATGCCGGGTTTTACAAACTCTGAGTGGGCCGAGTCGTACGGGAGGCGCCCTTTCTCAATGCGCGCATTATAGGCAATGCAAACATGACGAGGTAAAAGCGTTAAGCTGATATCTAAAAACTGCAATGTGTTCAATCTGTATGACATTACATCCAGCGTTGCATTCAACTATCGGACAGAAGACTGCAGGTCTATGTTTCTTGTCTAAGCAACACTGATGAATACGTCACGCTTTCTTATGGTAGCACCACGAGACGAAGCAGTCATTTCACTTGATAGAGTCCTAATACCATGGTATATTTATTTTTTTTATTTATTAACAATACTCCCAATCTTTTCAGAGATTACAACAGGGATGGCGCAAGAAAAACACTATTTGTTTACGCATAATCATACATGGTTAACATTATACATTACTATTAGAAGAACACAATATGAAAACAATTTTAGTAGCAACAAAATGATGGACGAGATTATAACTGAAAACAACTGCAAAAACGATAAGGTGTACATTTGTAACATGGCGTAGGATCAGCCCCTGCAAATTACTGTTACAAGAACACATTGTTAAACCAATTTCAAGAACAACAAATTAATCGAAGAACATGTCACTTAAAGTAGTAAAATAATCAAAATAAAAGACAAAGGCTATGCATCAGTAACAGGACAGAATAATGACTTAGCGGGTTTATTGATTTTGCAATGACGTTAGTGCTATTTGTGAAGGAAGCAATATATTTTCAATCGCATGGCTTCAGACATCATTTCTTAATCACTGCGCGAGCATGTGGAAGGTCGAGGTATCGATATAAAGCATAGTAATATGAGCCACGGTAGCGTTTCTTTTTTCGCGTTTATATAGGAAACAGTTAAACTCAAGAAGCCAAGGCACGACGAAGATTACTAGTAAAGGCATCCGCACCATACGCATTTTATAGCTATACAAAGTGTTTTCGGTGATGAGACTTTCATATGAGCTCGCGCTTCACAGTAGCGTTAAATCGGGCACCTTAGGTGGTTGTTCATGATCGTAAAACAGCGCAAAAAACGAAGGACGAACACACAGAAACAAACAGCACTCGTTTGTCGCTGCGTGTTCTTCCGTTGCTTTTAACAGCGAAGCTCTGTAGCAAATCTCTCCTTGTGAATCGATCGCAGAAAGCTATCATCTTAACGAGTACGTGCCACTGTGCGGCTACCTCAGAACGAGTGCAGAGAGAGAGAAACAAACAGATAGGTCGAAAGAAAGATATAAAGAAAGAGAAAGAGAAAAATCCTTGCCGAAAAAAAGGCGAGCGTCCTAACCACTCGGCTATCCAAGCACGCTAACCAAGCATAGCGTAGCCTTGTATAGTATAGTGTAGCAGGGGGGCGGGAAAGAGAAATGAGCGCGAAGAGGAGAGGTGTGATGGTGAGGAGGAGGTAAAGGAGGAGGGGAGAGAGTAAAGAGTAGCACAGAAAGAATGAGGAAGAGAGGAATAGAAAAGAAATGCAGAAAGAAAACGGAGAGACTGAGACAGCATCAACGAAAGAGAGAGAAAGAAGTAGAGAGAGGATAAAAGATAGAAAGAAAGAGGAAGCAAGCATCGCGTCGTCTAGCTAAGCTAAGTAGCTAAGACACACCCAAACCGACGGAGACATCGTGCGCAACCTCCTCTATAGTTCATAGCCTGGCTGCGTACTCCCGAGGAGGATATCGTGCATCTGGAAGCTAGGCGTGTTGGTCGACGGGGAGTACGAGCGGCGGCAGAACCGTGCTTTGCTCTGCCAAGCTTTGCGCGACTTAATGGAAACTGCCGGCAATTTCTTAGCTGTTATTTTACGATCACGCTGCACATATTGCCCCATGCAATACAGAGCCCGCGACTGAAAAAACAAAACAAGCGAACACTTCATGCGCCGAGTGCGCATGAATATCGTATGCGCTGTGCTCACGGCTAAGTACCAAACAAATCTCTTGGGACTGGGACAGGATGAACCCGCGTCACTTACCTTGAGCATTTCGGGCTTGGTGCTGATCAGCAGCTTGTGGAAGTACGGAGAGTGGCAGGTGAGGATGAGCTTGTGCGCCTGGAACACCTCCTCCTCGACGTGCACCTCCACGTCCGTCATCTGGCGCTTGAGCCACAGAGCTTCGCAAAAGCGCGACAGCTGCAACAGCTGCTGTTCACGGCTCGTGCCCTGCGTGCAGACGCCGTTGCGACTTAAGTGCAGAGCTGCGAAGGCATCGCCTTGTTGCCACTCTCGAAACTGAGTCGCCAACAAACATTTTTGCCATCAGTTTGCTCGAATGCATGCAAAAGATTCGCAATTTTATTTGTTTACTTCTGAATGTATCTCGCAATTTGCACTCAAAATAGAAATACCGCAAGGATAGCCGGCCCATACTACGACTACAAGCGGTAAACGCTGTTGAACTGAAAGTTGCGCTAGCTATTCATGGCGAAATTGCAGAGCACGGAAAAGACAAAGACAAAGCGGACTTGTTTGCCCACTTCGCTATGTCTTTAGGGCATGCTGAAACTTCTCCATGACTAAATGTAGCTTGTTCGCAACTTGTACAATATTGTGAAGTGGCTGAGGCAGCGAAGGACGCAAATCTCGAGCCGGTAAACATCAAACTTCTTTATAGGACATAAAAAGCTCAGAGAAATCAAGACTCAACGAAAAATCAAGACTCGCGTTCTATAGGCGCGGTAACAAACGAATTAAGATGGCATGTTCACACGGTAAGCGCAGTGACGCAAAAAGAGGACGACGACACGGGCGGCTCTGCGTCTTTTTCAGTATATATTCTCTGCATTTTGACGGATATATACCTCGTGACACGTACGAATAATTTAAGTCAGGAAGTTCCTGAAAAGCACCACGGGCACTTTCGATCACGTCACTACTTACATCGTCAGTGAGCGGGTCCATTCGGCCGGCCGGTGTCGTTTTGCAGGCAAAGTTTCAAACACTGCTTGCTTCCGCGACGGCCACCCAGCAGGTTGTTCTTGAAGGTTATGATGATGATGATGATGACCTCTATGAATGGCTCACACCCACTCTGGGGGATTGGCCAAGAAACGAATAATTTACAGATAAAAGTGGTCACATATAAAAATGAATTATGGAATAGTTAGAATATACTAATAATGCGAATTTAAAAATTCAGAATCAAAACCACCCTGATTCAATTAAGAATTTTTGTACAGCGGAACAGCGGACAATGCAGCGGACAATGACGTAATGAGGAGGCTCCCAAGGAGAGAATATTTGAAGCAATGAATCCAATCTAATTCGATTAAACGCCGCTTTGGGAATGTTTTTCCTCAGTAAATTGAAATGGTTACATGATAAAAAATAATGTTCAATTGTTTCGTCCTTGTTGGAAAACGAGCAAAGAGAGGAAGGAGCCAGACGTACTCTATGCATATAAAAGTTTTGTTTTGGAACACGACATCGTAATTTTGTAAAACTAACTTCATCTTTTTTTGTTGAACAGAAGTTCCTATGGCCAAGGGAGAGAGAGAATAAAACGTTTATTTGATGTTCTTGAGAAAATCGGTGAGTGGGATCCTTAGTCCGGGATCCCATTGGCGCGGGCCGCTGTCCCCGCACGTTTCACGAGGGCCTCTTGGGTCTTCGGATCCGAGCTGGACAGAGCTGCCTCCCACCCTCTTATGTTTAGTTGTGTCCTGGGTTGGAAGGGAACAAGAGGTGTCGATATTATGGCGACTGTTCTTCTTCTTCTTCAGTAGTGGTAGCCCATGCCCAACGCAGGGGATTGGCCAAGAAGTGGATGGATTCTTTGGGTCAAAAGGTAGACATTACTGGGCTGTTGTAGGGATGTAACGTAAAAATTTGAATTGCTAATCTCAAGAATGCAATTTTTAAACGGACAGAATTTATCAGGGCATTATTTTAACGCTGTAATGCTTTTCTTTCTCTTCTAACGTTGCGGATAGGCAAGCCGTCACATATGGCGGGATTCCTCGCTAATTCTGAGTGAAGAAGACGAGGTACCCAAAAAGAGTTTTCATAGGCGGCAAAATACAACAAGGTCCAATTGTATATCGCGTTCATTTCTTTTTTTTTACCGGAAAGATTGTCATGTGCCATATTTTCTTAAAGAGACTGTCTACCGTCCTTCATCGCTTTTCTGTTTTGTACCGCAAAGGAAAGCGCACCTTCTGAAGTGTCCAACCTTGCAGCGGTTTCTCTGGAAAGTGAGTAGAAATTTTTAAAACAGAATTTTTCGATCTGCGTTCGGTCTTCCTCCATTGGTGTGAAACATGCCCACAACACTGGTTGGTGGACGCGATGACGACTGCAGTGCCGGTAAAAATTAAAACCGAAAGCACATGTGATTTCTGTAGCATTACTTTATTTTCGCTGAACATTAATGTAATTAATGTAACAGTCGTTTTCAGCACGCTAGCGGTTAATTGAAGCCTTATTACACGATTACAGAACACTTGTTTTGCTGTAATCGCAGTCTATGCGTTTATTTTAGCACTGCTGCCGCAATTCAAGGCAAGTTGATTCATCGAAGAGAGACAATAAATGCACGCCTTCCCAGCGCAGCACATGTGAGACATCCTAACAACATTACAGCGGCACGTTACGACCAGCGCGGTAGCCGCATGGCATAGCGCATGAGTTGAAGCAGACGAAATCGAAGACGGCGCCGCAAGCAGCGCCACCGGGCGCCTTTTCGGACGCGTGAGAAAAAAAAGGAGCAAAAAACTACTCTGTGCAACCGAAAGCTGCCTCAAGTGCGTAAAATACAATTTTAAGTTATACATGTTCGTTTTTAAGCAAAATGAGTCTACTTGCGGGGATTTCTTGTCCTACCAGTAGATTGAACCACATCGCTGTTGGGTGACGCTAGCGGTCATCCTTTCACGATTTTCAACATCAAGTTAAAAATGTAATTCCTTTTTTATGCGGCAAAAGCATGCTCGTTGCAGCCGATGTGACGAACAGTCTTTTCATTTTCACCACAATCAGAAATATTTTTCCGAGCGGTAGACAGTCCCTTTAAAATGAACGTGTAAAGTAAAGATTAATCAAGCGGTTTAGTTGCTGATGGCTCTCAATAAGCGCTCGTGGCAAGCGGGCTGGACCAGCTGGACTATCCCCGATTCCAGCATCTCAAATTGCTTTCTTGCCACAAATCGCTTCCCTTGACACATGGAGTCTGAACGCAGAAGAAAAAACACACACGACACCACGAAAGAAGGGCGCAGGACAAACGCGACTTTCAACTAAAATTTGAAACGAGGAAACACTGAGTATATAGGTGTAGCTAGCCCCCTGCAGAAAAGGAATAGCAGAAAAAGCTAAAGAACAAAAAACCTAGGAAAGCTGAGTTCGTTGGTGTCAGCGCTTCGTGGAATAGCGCAAAAGACACGCAGACGCAGGCGATCACCAAGAGGGTATCGCCTCTCTTGCCTGTGTCCGTGTATTTCTGGCGCTATTCCACAATGAAAAGCCAAGAAGAGACACATAGAAGATGTACTATCGTCAGGGAAGCGAAAACTCATGAAAATGTGTGTCAAGAACATGTAGCAGCAAAGAAATATACAAACTTGTACACAATCACCACCGACTGCATCAAGATATGCGGATACATAGTATGCATTATGCAGCTGCGCCATGCGCGCATTCTAAATCTTTTTGCCAACTGAATATCACGCCTCCCACAGGCGTGTTCGTGGGTGTTTCTCCTCTTCCGGGCAAGTTCTTTAGTTCCACCTGCAGCATGGAAATTTCCACTCTCGAAGACAACAAGGCGCACACGTGGCACTCTCGTGCAGCTCGTTTTGCTTCTATCGAATACAACACATATGAGTGGGCAGGTTACTGCTACTTGCATTACACGTCCGAAGATTTTTCCGCAGTAACGAATCGGTGTAGAAACAATGTCTACACAAACAAGTAAATAGTAACATTTCTCGTCGTAAGTGTCAGAAGGGGCGCTTGCTTCATTGCTGTAAGTGGGTACGTCATGAGTGCGGTGAGACTGAATGCGAGGCATCGCAGCCACGTGATGATATAACCTTTAGTTCTTCGTGCGTGTGTGCATACAGTCCTGTGCGATTAAGCTCATAGATGAATCGTGCCGCTCACTGGCGTTACGGCGTGAGCACTGCTCCTCGGCAAGAGAAAACGCGGTGGGCGGACCCGATCTTCGCCGCGGGTGCCTGTCAATCAAATTGATTGACGCGCGAACTCAGGTACAAACTCGTTGAGTCTGAAAAAGCCCCAGTTCAACTCGTGACTGTCATAGTGGCGGTGCGCCTGTCAAGCGCTTCATGCGGCGCCCCGCAGGGGCGTCTGCGCAAGCAGGCGTTTGGTGTGTAGCGACACCACGGACCCGAGCTGAGGGGGGGGGGGGAGTGTTGACACCCTCCCACGTCTAGCCGTGCGTGGCTTTGCCATGTCCGGGGAAAGGGGATCCTGGGGGTTGAGCCGACGCCGGGTGCTTGGACCTTTAAGGCCCCCCGGCAGAGGCAACACACCCCTTTGGACCTGGCTTCACGCAGACGGCACCCCTGGACTGACCCACCTAGGGGAAATCGGCAGTCGCCTTTTCCTATCTCTCTACCCACATCTTCGTCTTTCTCTCTTCCTTTTAGCCTTTCCTGTCCTCTCCTATCCTCTACTTACTTCCAACCTTCTTGGCGGCAAGGATTAACCTTGTGTGGCTATCCAACCTAGGGTAAACCATATTGAGTTATAGTAACCGCGTACTGCTGGCGTTGTGCAGACTTGTTCGCATGTTCTGCCACGTCCCCTTGTTGGGCTCCGTGGTGGGTGGTAGGCGCCGTTACCGAAAATCCGCTTTTTTCCATGGGATCCTCGACCCCCTCTTTAACCGATCGTGCCCCGAAACGGGTACGCAGCGATGCAAGTTCACTCCTTTGGGCCAAAAACAGAGAAACTTTCCCAAAATACCACGTCGTCCACTGCGAACAATCGTCTACAAAAGCTAGAGCAATCTCACCCTTTCTTGTGGCCAAGTGCCTGAAAGAGACCATTCGAACCGGCTATAAGGCCACAAAGATGGCAAGCGGAAATTTGCTTCTTGAACTAAAAGACAAGGAACAGTACAATGAACTCTCACACCTCGTAGCCTTTGGTAACTCCCCGTCTCTGTGAGCGCACACCGTACCGTGAATACAGTGAAGGGAGTGGTATCGGATGAAGACTTGATGACACTGAATGAAGAGGAGCTCCTTGATGGATGGAAGGACCAAGGTGTAACACATGTCCAGCGCATCACAATCAGACGCAACAACAACGAAATAGCAACAAAGCACTTGATACTCACCTTCAGATCAACCACCTTACCCGAGACTCTTGAAACTGGCTATGTAAAACTCCATGTCCGACCGTTCATTCAAAACCCGAGGCGTTGTTTCAAATGTCAGCGATCTGGCCATGCATCCCAGAGCTGCCGAGGGCAGCTGACGTGTGCTAAGTGTGGCACAACCGGCCATAGTGCTGATGACTGCAGTCATGACGAGGTCCTCTGTGCAAACTGCGAAGGTAGTCACCCCGCATACTCCAGAGCGTGCCCAGCCTGGAAGAAAGAAAAAGAAATATTAACTATAAAAGTTACAGAAAATATTACATTCAGGGAAGCAAGACAACGGATCTCCTCATCATTCACACCAAAAACATCTTTCGCCGAAGTGGTGCAACGAGGGGCGGCACCCCAAAGGCCCCTGGCAGTTGCCACAAGCTCTGGCAGCATCCAGGGCAATCACGAGGCCAAGGGGCTCCCATCGACCTCCAGCTCGGTGGGGACAAAGACTTCGTCGACCGAGGCGAAGTCTCAGCGACGCACAGCTCGCTCTGTGGAGTGGGCGTCCAGTGCATCGCAGGAGGCTATGGACACCACTTCAAGTCAACAGCGCAAAGAAGCGCCGAAGGAGCGTCGAGCTTCCCTCGACCGCTTCAAAAAGGCGAAACACCAATTACAGGGCCTCACAAAGGCCCCGGTAAATTGTAGCCCATCTCCGACCTCTTACACACAGCACTTTTTTCTTTCCCCATCATGGACAAAATCTTACAATGGAACGTAAGAGGACTGCTTAGAAATCTACATGACGTCCAAAACTTCTGATTAAATTCAACCCGAAAGAGCTGTGTGTGCAAGAGGACGCGCCTAACCTCCAAACACACCAACTTGCTTCGACAATACATTACTTTCCGAAAGACCGCGATGATGCAGTCGTATCATCCGGCGGTGTGTGGGCCATTATAGCTGATAGAAGTTTAGCATGCCAGCATTTGAAGCTCCAAAAGACCCTTGAGGCAGTGGCTATTCGAGCTGTACTTTTTAATAAGCTCATCACCATATGCTCCGTGTATATACCACCACATCATCATCTTCAAAGACGCGATTTAGATACATTAATAGGTGAACTTCCAGAGCCCTTTTTGATTCTAGGTGATTTTAATGCACACAATGTCCCTCTGGGGCGATTCTCGCTGCGATGTTCGAGGACGTCTCATGAACAGCTCCTTTGTTCGTCTAGTCTATGTCTTTTAAATATGAAGGAGCCTACGTATTTTAGCCTCGGAAACAACTCATACTCCTCCATAGATCTTAGCATTACATCACCGTCCCCTCTTACCCGTTTTAAATGGAACGTTCTTAAAAAACCCTTATGGAAGTGACCACTTCCCAATCATCCTGAGTACGCCGAACAAAGACCACCTACCCCCGCAGGTTCCTCGATGGAAGGTCGACTCAGCTGAATGGGAACGCATCGAACCCTTACACACATGACATGGACTGAAGCTGTCCGCTCTGACCATAAATGACGCTGTCACGTGTTTTACTTTTATACTTGACGCCGCATCTAGATGTATTGCCCAAACAAGCGGCCGAGGTTCTAAGCGGCGAGTTCCATGGTGGAACGATGCATGTAGGAAAGCACGGATGAATCAGAACAAAGCGTGGCGTTGCTTCGCGATTCTCCAACAGTAGAAACCTAGAACATTTCAAGCAGGTCAAAGCGCAGGCAAGGAGAACGCGCCAACAAGCTAGACGAGAAAGCTGGACAAAGTTCATATCGAGTATCAACTCGTACACAGATGAGGAAAAGTGTGGAATAAGGTGAAGAAAATTAAGGGCCAGCAAACGTATTCCCTGCCATAGTGAATAGCCTCGGGAAACCCTGGAGGATCAAGCTAATTTTCTTGGCACACATTTCGAACACAATATCGAGCTCCTCACACTACTCCGAAACCTTCCCGAAGTACAAAGCACGATTAGAAACAACAAAAGTTAGAAAGAGAATCTGCAAAAATGGGGCGACAACGAAACCACTCTGCTTAGGCAGAACGGCAAACAACACTGAACTGTTGTAATACACTCTACCCCACGTTCTGACTGCAATAATGTACGAGATGCTAAAGCAGCTACCTTCCGAAACACAAAAGACCCTCCTTACGCTCTACAATTATATATGGTTTTCGGCTGTGATCCCATCTCTTGGAAGGAGGCTGTTATAATTCCAATTTTGAAGCAAGGAAAGGATCCATGTGCTGTATCAAGTTACAGACCTATAGCGTTAACAAGTTGCCTCTGCAAAGTATTTGAAAAAAATAATTGCCGCTTGCCACACTTACTTGAATCAAACAAATTGTTCGACCCATACCAGTGCGGGTTTAGAGAAGACCAATCCACCACCGATCATCTCATACGTATCGAGGCATGCATACGTGAAGCTTTTGTTCATAATCAGTTTTTCCTGTGTTCTTCGACATGGAGAGGCCTATGATACGACGTGGAGGTTGGTATACTGAGAGACCTCTCACACGTACGTGGTAATATGTTCCATGTCATTGAAAGCTATCTGTCTGATCGCACATTCCGTGTTCGAGTGGGCAGTGTTTTGTCCCGAACATTTACACAGAAAACCGGAGTGCCACAGGGTGGGGTGCTCAGCTGTACGCTTTGTTATAAAAATGAATTCTCTCCGTTGTACATCCCACGTAATATGTTTATTCAACGTACGTTGACGATGTTCAGATAGGTTTTCAATCGTGTTCTCTTGGGATCTGTGAGCGACAGGTTAAGCTTGCTCTTAACAAGGTGTTCAAATGGGCCGATGAAAACGGGTTCAAACTGAACCTACAGAAAAGCACCTGTGTCCTTTTTTTCACGAAAAAGAGGCTTGCACCCTGATCCTGAAATCGTCATGAAGGGTGAGCGTCTGCCCGTAAACACAGAACATAAGTTCCTGGGTATAATTTTGGATGCGAAGTTAACCTTTTTACCGCACATAAAACATCTTAAAAATAAATGCATGAAAACAATGAATATCCTAAAGGTGCTGTCACGCACAACGTGGGGAAGCGACAGAAAGTGCCCCATGAATCTGTATAAAATATAGTACGCTCACGCCTCGACTATGGGGCGATAGTCTATCACTCTGCCACGCCAAGCGCTCTGAAAATGCTGGACCCAGTTCATCATCTAGGCATCCGCCTGTCCACAGGCGCATTTAGAACAAGCCCAGTTGAGAGCCTTTATGTAGAATCGGACGAGTGGTCACTACATCTGCAGAGAACATATTCTTCTTTCATATATTTTCTTAAAGTGAACGCGAACAGTGAGCAGCCTGCATATTCTACCATCAGCGATCTGTCCAGCTCTCAACTTTATCGCAATCGGCCCACAATGGCACGCCCTTTCTCACTGCGTGTTAGAGAGCTAGCTGAAGAAACAAATCTCCCACTGCTTGAATACCACCCTATTCCCCCCGCTATGCAGCTCCCGCCATGGCAGTGGCAGCTTATAGACTGTGACACAACCTTCGTCGCTGTCACAAAGCATGCCCCACTTATACAGATTCGGATGTATTTCCTACAGCTGCAACATAAATATGACTGCCAAGAATACTATACTTATGCATCCAAGTCCCATGCTGGCGTGTCATATGCAACGGTTGGCCCATCTTTCTCGGATGCCAGCGTTCTACCCACTAGCACAAGCATTTTCACAGCCGAGGCTTACGCGTTATTCGTAGCCGTTAAACACATTAAAGAATTGAATACACCAAGGGTAGTTATATACACTGACTCCTTGAGTGTCGTGAAAGCTTTGAAAAATCCGAAAAAACATATAAACCCTGTAATTATGTCCCTCTACTCAATACTCTGCGCGGCGTCCACGTCCAAGCAACATATCGTCGTGTGCTGGGTGCCAGGGCACCGCGACATCGAAGGAAATGTGTTGGCTGACCAGCTGGCCACGTCAACCAACCTAAGAGCTGCCAACTCTTCAGTTGCTGTCCCCTTAATGAACCTAAAACCAAACATACGGAAAAAGCTCGGGGCTTACTGGCAGGAGTTATGGGATCTACAAACGCATAACAAAAAGTTACACCTGATAAAACCATACCTCGGTAACTGCCACCTACATCAAAAATACGCCGTACCAGAGGTCACTCTCTGTCGGCTTAGAATAGGACACACACAGCACACACACACCTTTTGCCGGTGGTGACCCCACCCAGCTGTGACAGATGTGGCCATCCGCTTACTGTACATCACATACTCCTTGAATGCTCTGAGCTAGACGCTTACAGAAAAAAAACACTTTCCACTGGCCGTTCAAGCAACACACACCCCTTCATCCAGCGATATTCATAGGTAGAGAACCTATTTTTAAATATGATAAATGAATGCATTTTAAAGAAACGTACCACCACTTTTCATGTAATCTACGCAGGTGATCGGTAGCACGGCCTCATAAGGGAGGCTGCTGCTATGCTGCGGATGCTAGATCAAAGAGAGCACCTGCCTCCAGGACCTTGGCACCAAGGGCGCTGGACGAGGCATCCGTGCTAATACAGCACTTCTTTAGCGTCATGATCACCTAGAACTCATTTTCACCATGCATGCTTCACTCCACTTTCATAATTTAATACATATATGCTTTACGCACCTTAGTCCGCAGAATTCTTAGGCCCTTATACAGCCACTAACATCATCATCGTTCCCATCCGACACCATTTCCTGGCGCTCTTTGGCCATCAATGGCCCTTGCACCATTTAAACAACATATCATCTATCATCATCATCGCTTCATGCGGCGCACGCTAAGCAGCAGCTTCTTTGCATAATAAAATAATTTGATCAGCTGCACTAATTGTGCAAGGGATGGAGCCATCGGAGGAGCTTGGATCACCTAGCTCCTTCCAGCTTTTTCAGTCTGCTCGGTCTGTTTCGGAGTGAAGATCACGTCAGTTCGGTCTCAATTTTGATGTTATTAGTTAGCTTCGTCTTAAGTTACGTGATATTGAATAGTTCCATCTTAAAGGTATATTTTAATTAACGCGACATTAATTACCAAGGCTTAATAAGCAATATCTTAACTATTATGTAGTTAATAACAGTATCATAATTAGCACGTTCCTAATTAGCATGACCATTAGAGAGTAAGGGATAATTACCCCGTTATTAATTAGCACCCCCCTCACTGCCGACGTGTTAATTAGCATGTTTCCTAATTAGCTCGGCCTTTGCTTCACACGTCCTTCATAGCATGGTCTTAGTCAGATGTGCTTAATTAGCTCGGTCTTAGCATGACTTGGCTTAATTAGCTTGGTCATCGCATGTCCTGACTTAACTAGTTAGGTATACCACCAGCCAACACCGCTAATAAGCCGGGCCGCCACGTGCTCGGGGAGCGAGCCGGCGATGAATAAGAGGACGAAGATGGGCGCGCGCCGGCCGAGCGACGCGCTATTATGTACAGGCCGACCTTGATGCGCTACAAGGTCGGTGGCCTCGGCGATTAGCTTCGGCCGCGGTGAGGTAAGGCGCCGGCCGGAGCTAATCTCAAGACCGGGGTGCTGATTATTCTAAAGGATACTTAGTGCAGACATTAAACGCTCGAAATGAACTGGAACAGCCCGTATCTCTAAAAATGTCGTTAGTAAAGGTTTCTGACACTTTTCTTGCATGGGCGCACTACTGCACTCAGTGGAACGACAAGCAAATTAAAGAAGACGCCTCTGGTTTGACGATACCACCCAACCTTTGTCGACCGCCTTTGACGTGACGCCTTGTTCCATCGTAACCAATTGAACGCAGCGGGCGCTGACGGATGGATTTGACATTTTCGTTACGGTTAGCTCGTTCAAAAGGGGTGTGTCCAGAGCTCGGAGAGATTCCGAGTTTCGCCAAACTCGGGCATCCTGCTTAGCACCCCAGATCCTTGCCTGTCAGCGTAATCATGGGGAGTGCTACCGCCCTCAAATCGTCTATCTTCGTCTCGTAAGCTTCGACAATCAACAGAAGTTTACGTCCGAGTCTCGATACAATACCTATGTGTTATCAAAAAAATTCGGCAGATCCCACGTACCGTGGGAGTCGATGTTATGCGAAGCATCCGGCGTGTAGGTGACTGTGGCGTAACTTTTTTTACTGAGCGACACGTTACAAAATGACGCTAAAAATTTGTATAAATTTTCTACGCACACATATATATTTTGAAGAGCCGCATATGTGTTCTATAACCAGTTGTTTACGCTTGGGTAACGCTGTCAAGTCAAACGGTGGGTATTACCAACGCGAGAAGCGGTTAAGCTGATATGTAGTGCTTATACGTGTCCGAGAACGCACGCACGTTTTCACGAACCCGTGGTGCATGTGTGCAAGAAGTTCTTGACAGTTCTCAACAAGAGCATCGTCACCGTGATCAGTGAGCACCAGCAGCTGATCAGACTTGTTATAGGATCCGGTGTGATCGTGGTGACGAGGGGGTCCATGGTGTAGTGACGTATGAGTATAGTAGAGCTGTTGGAATTCGTGGACGCCTCGGCCATTACGTAGACAAATTGTCTGTCGACAGAGCTGGCGACATGTCGGAACCTGAAGCCACCCTTCAAGTTGGTGAGGTATAGGCCGTCGAGGATGGTAGGCCTGGATAGCGCTACGTAGACCAACATCAGGGGATGGTGTTTGTCGTATTTGTAGACTACCTGGTGTATGTGGCCTACGTAGCCCTAGTCTAAAAAGCGGCTGTCAATCAAATATGGCGTCATCCTCGGTCAGCACGAGGCCATCACCAGACTCGCAAGAAATGAAGGAGGCACTGCGTTGTTCTGGTGGACGAAGTGCACTTTACGGTGCGGTGATGTGGAAAGCATATGTAACTTTCGTTAATGTATTCTCCGTGGTCGAGCAATGTTTCAATATAGCTTGCTGAATCATAGGAATACAAGCGTAATGTTTATTAGACTGCTATAAAAGCGGAGCCAAACACTAGAACTACAGACGTTAATCTGATATGACGCCTGTTCGTAGGGAGTAAATCGTAGGAGTATCATGTAGTGTTTATTGTTTCTTGTAAAATTAGATAGCCAGACCACAACCCCAATTGACGTTGCACCGATATTACGCCTGCGTAGGCTGTTTTTCCAAACCAGTTTATTGACCTGGCGTGGCAAAGTGGTAGAAAACCTGATTGCCACGCAGAATGCTTGGGTTCAATCCCTGCTGGCATCCTAATTTTCATTCTTTCCGTTCGTTGAATCAACGCTGCCGATGTTGGTTTTCTTAACGCTCTAGCATTTAAGTTACCAATGTCTGTTCTCGCCGTTCCTGGGTAGATATAAACTGTCAATCACCTGTGGCGCATACCCGTACACCGCGGCGGGTGGTAAACGGGTATGTGCCAGACGTATCTAGTGGAAAGGGTTTGACGACGTAGGCGACAGGATTTTAACGTTATGCGTGTCATGACCCGGCAATCATACTTCGTCAAATCCTCTTACCCTCCCATGCAAATTTGGTCTATACCAAGTTAAGGAGGTGATCATGAGAGCACCCAGATGTAGGCGGCTAGATAGATAGATAGGATAGATAGATAGATAGATAGAGATAGATAGATAGATAGATCGATAGATAGATAGATAGATAGATAGATAGATAGATAGATAGATAGATAGATAGATAGTAGATAGGATAGATAGATAGATAGATAAGATAGATAGAAACGCTCAAAGTGCCAGGGGTTCGCTAAGAAATGCTTCGCATTTAAAAATGTTTGAAAACCACAATCGTGACAGTGAACTGTGAGATGCCCATGAGCACCTTTACGAACCTTCCTGTGATACTCTCTTAGACGGATGTAATGAGATCGTTCAGTCTGGCTAGATAACTCCGCCACATGAAAGTGGAATTCCATATTCCACTCCCTCTGAACCATGTACAAATTGCTGCGATAATTGACTGCGCACCCCTTCTCAAGCGAAAATTGTATTGATTGATCTGTGACGCTGGTGTTCCAAAAAGAACCATCCTAACTCACATCCTCCGCGCACCAAAGAAATCATATAAAAGAAATTTTCTTTCCGGGGCTGGGGTTTTGAAACAGGGTCCCCGCGGTCCCAAAGCCAGTGCTTTGACCAGTAGGCCACACGCCCATACGGCAGATGTGAACAGATCTGAAGCATACCAATGCGTTCTACTGGCGATGGTAAATAACAATTGGGAAGCAGCACACTTGCTATGTGCGCTTTATAAAATATTTCGTGCTGGCGGACTAAAAGCGATCCGCGGGACAACGCGTAAGGTCGATATCAGGAATTGAACATTTCAGGAATTCTGAATTCGCAAAAATTTAATTGTAACACGTGTTTCCATGATCGCGTGATGGTCACTTCATTGGGCCGTTGTAGAGGCTGAAGAACTCCGGAAAGAATGAAAAAACAGCATGGCGAGTCAGCCCGAAAACAGCATTCCGGGAATGGCCGCTACCTATAATAAATAGTCAGAGTTTCGCCACAACGGCGAAGCAATGAATGCGATAGCAACAAATTGGAATGTAACGCGAAGGAAGAAAAGCAGCTCGAAATGACCAGGCGCGTCGCTCGAGCCCAAAGACGCACAAAAAGAACGCACACAGGACGAGCGCGTACTATCATGCGTCACAGCTCGACACTTGAGCGCACTGCTCAAAGAAAAAGCAGGACGCACGAAACGAACGAACAGTTACACACAGGACGAGCGCGAACTAACTCACAGTTGTTTACTTATTTCTGTTTGAACAGCGCGCTCCTTTCGCAAACGCAGCCACTGCAGTGAGTGAAGTGACCTTCGTACGCTCTGTGACTTCAGCGCGGACATCGCGGGGAACGCACAAGACATACAACCCCCCGCTCTGCCCCCCGCCCATCCTATTGTTTCCTCGAGATAAGCGCACGAAGGCGACCACGCCCTGTAGGGCGAAGAGTAACGGCGTTCGCAGGAGCGGGGCGACGACCTTCAAAGCGCGCCTCGCGCGCACTTCGCGCCATCCTCAGGGGGTACCAAGAAAGCATGCTGAAGTAAATGGTGTATATAATGCTCGCCGTTAGCAGGCTGAAAGACGGTACTGTTGGTGGCGTAACCGTCTAACGCCGCGCGCTGGAAAGCGAGAAGTCGCGCGTCGGAAAGTTTTCCCGAATAATTTTTGTTTGTGGCTTCTTATATATATACATATGTATATATATAGAGACATATACAGTCAGCCGAGGACTGTCCATATAATTGCTATAGCCGGCTAACGCCGCGCGTTGCGGAGCGACAGGTCGCCCGCTCGATTCCGCGCGTCGGAAAGTTTTGTGAATTACTTTTCTATGTTGCATATATATATATATATACGGGACAGGACGGCGACGCCGACGTCATACACCAGCTTAGAGTGTCCCATATAATTGCTATCGCAATAAAACTTTACGCTTACCTTCGGAGGAAGGATTGCGCAATGCGAAAGAAAGAAAACAGTAGGTCAGGCACGCCCACGCCAAGCTTCGCTTTTCCCTCCTTTCTCTCATAGGGGAAGGGCTCCAGAATTTTTTTCGGCTTTCTTAACCGGTGACGTAGCAATGCATAGCCGAGATAACTTCTCAGTGCCGACATAACCAAGCTAGCCCACTTACTGCCGCAGGCCGAAAGATCGCCTTCTACGGAATACCAACGGCGTCGTCTACAAGGTGTCGTGTTCTGAGTGCCCAGTAGGTTATATAGGTGAAGTCAAGTGTTTACAGTGACCGAATACGCCAACACAGGAACCATGTGACAAAAAAAAAAGTGGCGGAGGAAGAGAGCGAGGTTAGAGGCCAGTGGCTCGTGATATAGAGGACTCCGCCGTCGCTCTCTTTCGTCCTCGTTCTCTCTATCGGTCTAACGCGAATGGTGACGCCGCTCAATGCAAGGAACGGGCGCCCTAAGAGTTGCGCTGTAAAGATTTGAAATGTAGCGCTCTTGCAGAGACCTGTGAGAAGCAGGCGGCTACCATAAAAATACCATAAGACTGAGTTTGACGGCACTCCTATTATGGACACCGAAGCAAAACACGTGAATGAGGCATCAGAATGGACAGTTGGGCGAGTTGGTGTGCTTCCATCTTCAAAGAAATAAACAGCGCGAAAGACGAGGACGAGCAAGGAACGACAAACACGGCGCCGACTCGCAATGTAATTTTAATTTCTGTCGAAGATAAATAGAAGCTACGAAAGAACCAATAACATACAAGGGGTGTTCAAATGAAAAAAAATTGCACCATTTCCCGCTAACGGGGACCAGGGCGATGCGAAGCCGGAGCACTTGCACATCGCGTTCCGTTGCGGTTGCACGGCGTTGCACGGCGACCTCGCGCCGTGCAACGCGAAGAGGAACGCTACGCGCGTATTGTCTTCTCTCTAGCCTGGCCGTTAATTCTCAAGGGTTGAGCGGGGAACGCGGTCGACAGGCGCGCGAAGAGGCGGCAGCGTAGGAGAGGAGAGAGAGGGGAGGGGACGCGCATGGCCCTGGTGCTGATCGCGGCGTTGCGCAGGAGAGAATTTCGGCAGGTCTAGCCGGCGTTTCAGAGTAGATTGGAGAGGGGAAGGGAGAGGGGAAACGGGAGAGGGAATGTGGAGAGGAGGAGGGATAGGGTGCGTGGAGAGGAGGAAAGGGGAGAGGGAGGAAGTGGAGATGAGGAGTGGAGAGGAGGTGTGTGGAGGTAGGGTATGCGCATGCGCAGTAAGGTTAGGTCCACGCCGCAACCACCACCACCACCACCCCCGGATTGAACTCCGCCATAAGATGCTTTGCATCTAAAAGTACGAAACGACCCTTTGGGTATATATGAAACCTTTGGTCAAAGTATACACCATACGCCTGACGACAACGATCCCATTGATGAACCACTGAAAGATTCCTTGTTCCCAGAATCCCTGTGGTCGTGACGAGACCCAGTCATTCAGAAGCGTCCTTGACTTCCCCGTCCGAGTTGAAGCGCTTCCCTTTCCGATGTTCTTGCTTCGATAGCAATTCCATGGACAGTCTCGACGGGTTTTTGCCGTCGCCGTCGTCGTCATGTTCCGTATGAAGTCCAAATTGATAAGATCCCTCCGTGCATCGTATGTTCTACCGCGGGTAAAAGCGCAACGAAATGATGTATAGGTTTTTGGATTCATCTTCGTTTTTTTTTTCACATTGACACGTCATAGCATAACATAATACCATACCACGTATGCTATTATGGCCCGTAGTTCGTATGGCCCGTAGATCGAAGTACGCTCGCACGCCGTTCGCGACCAACGAGCATCACACAAAAAACACTGTCGCGATCGCTATCATTCAATCAGTGAATTTTGTCAACGTCGAAGACCTAGTTGAAGTAAAGTTCTGAAGGGATTCACGCACGCTAGCATAGGACGGAGCGAAATAGCTCGTTCGATCACAATCGTCTTCGCTATGTGCACAGAAAGCACACACGACACCGCAATCGAATACTACTACGAAATAATAACCTCGAAAGGGGTCCCCATGCGTGCGTAGGAACGTGTAGATAACTTTTGGGAAAATATGCACGACGCACTTAGAACGCGACAGTCGGCCGCGTTGTTCACGGAAGGAAGCTTCACGGGAAACATAAGAAAAAATTGGCCGCGTATCTGCGTGCTTCGCTGCAAATGTCGTCTAAAGACGATATAAGAGGCGCTGCGTGAGATATGAACGCCATCTGGCAATACGTCGGGAAACGTGAATGCTGTGTTGCGGCTGGTAGTCCCGGCGCAGCAGCAGGCAAGACCGGCGGTGACCAACGCGACCGGCGGGGACGCCAGCCAGCCCGAATAGGCGGTTTGGCGCGAAGCGCCGAAGCAGAAGAAACGTCCGCACTCAACGAGTACTCTCCACACACTCTTTTATATTCACGCCGCCTGGGCAGGGGGAGGTTACTCCATATACCTCCCATAGGACGTCTTAATTCATGACGTCAGCGCTGGCAGCGCCAAATGTCCCTTCAGTTACTATCCTGGCGGCTGGGATTCAGAAGCTCGAACTGCAGAATGGCGCGCACACGGTATCCGTCGTCATGGCAACACCAGCCGCGCCTCGCACCTCCTCTCCTAGCTCTCTTGCAAGCGCCGTTTTTTATTCTTTGTTTGTTTGCGTGCGCGTCCTGCGCAGCCCCCTCCCCACTTTTTTTCATGAACCCGCTCGCCCGCCCGCTCGCGCGTGCTGCGCCGGCGTTTTTTTTTTTTCTTTTTTGCATCCGCTTGCGCGTGCTGCGCCGCGCGTTCGTTGCGCGTTTGAATGTACGCAATTTGCAATCAAGCATTCTGAACACACTGCAGTCGTGCAGCATGTGCCAGAACGCAAAAGAATGAAGTGCACTCACAACACAAATATCTTTGGTCTCGTTTTATTGTCCTCGTTTCCGAAAATCAACATTTTCATCAAATGTGGTGCGACAGAGGTTCAGGAGATTAACAGAACAGGATTCACATAGACGTGTTCATGACCACTAAACAACACAAAAGGTATCGGCAAAGTTAAGAACTTAAAGAACAGTGGAATAAAAAAACAGCATAACATTAGGGCACATAATAAAAAACAATTTTTATACTGACAAAAGTGCAGAAGAGCTTCTGATATATGCGCACGATATTGCACAAAATTATCATAACTAACAAAATTGAACATTCACTGCCATGCAAAAACATGAAAGCAGTTGAATACCTAAAAATAGATCATGTAAAGATCATTTTAAAGATGTGAAAACGAACTCCACATATACCACAACTAATATTCCGCACTTTATTGACTACATTTCCAAAAACGTTGATTTTCATAAAACTAGTGATGATAAACGCGAAGAAAATGAACAGATGATATCGGAGGATTCATGGCATCTCTTCTTGAAATGCGCCGATCCTGCAATTCTTCAGCTTTTCTCTGGGCGCACCAATCAGCTGTGTGGCGTTCCGGAGTACTTTAAAAACGCTTCCACCCTGAAGAAAAGGAACAAGTTCCAATCAGATGAAGAGCGCCGTCGACTCGTGCAAAAGTGAATTCGTTTGTTCGTCTCAGAGCAGCACAAGTTTTTATACATTTACCTACAGCCTTAAAAACGCGGTTATAGGCGATGACGAGTAATTAACCGGAGATAAATGCAAAGCACATATTCAAGCACGCGGTTCTGTGAGAGTTGTAAGCCTGTAAATATAGTTACGTCGCATGGGCTTCATGTCCGCTGCTTGTTCGTATAACGATTTAAACGCAGCATCGTGCCCTTTTCGAATCAGTCATTTTTGAAAACAATAACTGTAGCCCCACTGCAGAGAACAGCTACTCGGTATGAACGTGAATTCAAACTGACACAATGAAAGCCGCAACTCAAAGGGCACGCTCACCTGTTGTTCTTTTGGGGGCCGGCACATATACTCCGGGACTTGTTCTGGAAGCATTCGAGCAACAAAGCACTACGCACGAACATCCCGAGTCGTAAAACATCGCGTCGCACAAGCACACGAGCGCGCACCGTCAAACGGACGAGCGACGACGGCTAACGCACGCCTTACCAACGCCAGACACGAAACCGCCTGGGTAAAGCAGGAATGCCAGAGCGGCGCCCCATGGCACTCGTACAGTGCAATAGTGAACTGAAACCGAAACACAACAATGAGCTCGCGCAGAGGGCACGGAGGAAGCCAAGTTTCGGCGCAGTCGCATTTTCAGCGCAGCTTAAGAAACTAGGGTCTCTAGAATTACGTATCTATGTATTTTCTATTAAAGGAACAGACCACCTAATACTTACCTAGTGATGTCGCGTCTCAGATATGCGTAATGTTTGCTTTTTGATCAACCATGTACACAAGTATGAACCTAGTGAGCCGTTCACGATGGCTGGCCCTTGTGCAAGTGGTTCAACTTTGGCCGAGTGGCTGAATCGAGGGACGTGCCGACAAACAAAAAGACAGACAGAAAGACAGGCCAAATTTCTGCGTTTAAGTTCCCCAAGAAAGACTATCGTCTTTAAAACAAGAAACATTAGCTTGAAATGCTCGCCGCCACTCGTAATCGCGCCATCTCGCACGGCGGAACGGCCTTTAGAAGGCCGAGCGTAATGACAAGCGAAGGTGTAGTCCCCAAGCGCCCGCATTGCAATCCGTCGAGTCCTCAGAAAGATGGCGGCGAGCGCGCATCGTCTCTTTTCGGCGTCTGCTAGCCCAAAATCTTCGAGAGAGCACCCACAACTAAATTGTCCTTGAAGCTTCTGGCGACCTGTGGGCTCCCCGCGGGTAGCCAGAACCGCCCAGCCCGAGAAAAACGAACGCCGACCGGAAGTGCCCCGCGCGGGGGGCGGAGCAACCCGAGAGAAACGAACCCGCTCACTTTCGTGTTAAAAATTGTGCAGCTTCCACTAAATCGCGCGAGGCTGGGTCACGGCAGAGCTGGTCGGCTAGAAGCAGGAGAGGTAGCAGAGGGCGAAGACGAAGATCACGAATAGAACGCGTCCTGGTTCATTAAGATAATTGTTTTTCTACGCCACGCGGGAAACTATACTTGCTATACTGTACTACAAATGGCTGTGCTTTCTCTCTTTTTTTTTCTATGTTCTTTTTTTGTGTACGTTGCTTTATATCTCTTTCTTTACCCGTCTATTTCTCTCTCTCACTCTTTCTTTTTCTCGCTTTCTTCCCTTTAATTCGTGTTTCTCTATCTCTCTCTGTGCGTAGTCCGTCTGTCGCCTTCTATCTTTTTATCTGGTTCTTACGTTTGTTATTTCTTTACCTATATTTCTGTGTAGTCTGTCTGTCACATTATCTCTTTTAACACGAAAGTGTTTTATGCCGGGGTCCACCAAGTACATCCGTCACGGATATGACGTTGTTAAAATGGACACCTACGGGTGAGAAAGAAAACTAAGAAGAAGATACCCCGCTGGGAATCGAACCCACGACGTTGCGGCCGCGATGGCAAGCGCCCGACGCCCTACCCACTAAGCCATCTCGGGAGATGCTAGGCACGGCGCGAACGCGCCTTATATCTTTCACACATTCTCTTTCGCGGCGGGCGGAGCGGGGCGGTGCCGCCGTCTGTGAGAGGTGAAAAGAAGTAATGCTTCACGATCGACACTTACTAGCGCTTACTCCGAGATTGCACGCGATATCTCAGGTCATGGTTAAAGCGTCTCGATACCAGAGAGGTAGACTGGCCGCACTGGCGTCGCCGAGGCACCCTTGACGAAGTTATGTTCTTTGCCTTTGGCTTCGTGTTAGCGTGCGTCGGCTCATCGGAGTAGTGCAGATTCCACGTGCACCAACGGGATTTCTCCGCCACCGACTGCTTCACTTGCGAGAGCGCCGACTAACAAAACTGCTGCAATATGCGTTGCAGAAAGGACGCGATTTCGACGGGCGAATGTCATGCCCTGGTGGAGCGAGAGCAGCGCCTGCGAGACGGAGGCCAGCGGGACGCACGCGTTTGCGGCTCAGGCTACGAACCTCTACCTCCCGTTTGCTGAAGCGCGGTGTGTGTTATGTATGCATGAGCACAGGCGTCTACTACCCATTACTAGAAAGCGCACACCGTGCCGTTTCTCTCCTTAATTGACGACGCTTTGAAGAAGTGCATACCGGGTACCAGCGTTGATTATGAGCTTGTTGATATCATCCTTACGCGGGATTCACGATTCGCTGTGTCCAAATATATGTTCGCACCGTCAGCTACCACAACGGTTTAATCGTGATCATGGGCGTTAGTCATCGCGATAGAGACATGCTGTCAACATGGCTGCATCCTCGTCAAACGGTGCTATAGCTGCAAAATATGAATAGACATTGTACAAGCTCTCATATATCACTACACAATAAGCACTACTTCTGTGAAGACACGTTTCACTTTCGTGTTATACCGATTCCTATGACGGAGGGATCAGCCATGTTTTTGTCTGTTTATCTGTTTCTTTCTCACTCTTTATCTCTCTGTCTATTTTTTTCTGCCTTTCTGTCTTTTACTCTTTTTGCTTCTCTCTTTTTTTTTCTATTTCGTTATATGTCTTCATTTCTCTCTCTCTCTCTGTAGTCAGTCTCTCGCCTTCTATCGCTTTCTCTGTTTCTTCCCTGTCTTTCTATATTTCTCTGTTCCTATCTCTTTCTGTCTCCATCTCCATCTCTGTCTGTACTCGTTCTCCCAACCTCCTTTCCCTCCCTCTAACCCTCACATATCTCCTCACCCTCACAGTTCCCTTTCCCACCACCTTGCTGTGCATACTATACAGGGCTATGCTCTGCTCTGCCACCGTGCCTGGATATCCGAGTGGTTAGGGTGCTCGCATTCGGGTCTGGGTACGCGAGTTCGAATCTCGCCTCGGCAAAATTTTTTCGCCGAGAAATTCTCCTTCTCTTTTTCTCTTTCTTTCTTCCTTTCTTTCTTTCTTTCTTTCTCTTCCTTTATCTCTCTTTCTATTCGTTCACTCACCCATCAAGTTATTGCATCGCTGTCCTGACAAATCGGCGCACGTCTTGTGGTAGCGAAGCAGAAAAGGAAGAAGAGGAAAGTGATGAAGTGGAGGACAAAGATGGCGCCTGCCGGCTCATGATAATGGTCATTTTCTATCTGCAACACACGGCCAACCTCGACCTTAACAGCTCTCCGGTGAAATATTTCTAGACGAACCCCTCCGAAGGATGGGCTTAAATTTATCAATTACGGTGGTTCTTTCTTTTAGTGCTACCGTACTGGGTTTTGGCCACAGGAACGTTTGTAATGCCGTATGTGATTTCCTACGTGAGACAAAACGAATTGAATATTAAGGTTGCCTAACTACACCCTATTTTTCAACCATATTGGTTTATTATTATTTTTTCCCTACCAATGAGTTATTTCGGGAATTCTGTTTTCAAAAATTATAGAATACAAACAACTTCATTTCTAAAACAAGGTACCGCGCGTTTCATGGCCGATCCCCGCGGTGGGTTGCGCCACAGTACGAAGGAACAACCAACAAACCAACCAATCATTGCCATGGATGCTCGGTTTTGCGTCTCTTTTCCTTGGCGGCTTTAGACGCCGAAGCACGGTTTTCCCACAGAGCACGCGTGCAGGAATCAAAAGCACTAGGCGCACGCATAAACAAAAACGTAACAACTGATGGACGTTTCGCGTGCGAAGGCTTAAACCCAATGAATAATCTAAAATACATTAAAAACAGAGATCTGCGAGTGTACATACATAACGATGCATTAAATAAACTTTTGAGATAGTCAATCTCTGCGTCAGACAGAACATGGAAGGCCCGCTGACGCACTTGCCCCCTGCTTTATGGATGAAGAAAGCTTGCTTGCTTGCTTGCTTCCTTCCTTGCTTGCTTGCTTGCTTGCTTGCTTGCTTGCTTGCTTGCTTGTTCCTTGTGTTGGCTCTTACCCACTACATGGGATCGGCCATGAAACCGGCGGTTAATAAGATATTCAAAAAGATTTTTTTAGCTAAAGAATGAGGCATAAGTCAATTGCCGAAAGAATAAACGAAAACTTAAGAATGACTTGTCGATATGGAATAATGGATATGGATATATGAGAAACAATGAACGAATGAAAGGAATTCTGGAGTACCAAATTTTGTTCAGGAATAAGTTAACAAGGAATTCTTCGTGTCTCACCAAGAAATTCGCATAGGGCTGAGCAGACGTTCCTGTTGCTGAAGCCAACAGAAGCCGCCCCAAGGGACATAATATTTTGAGAATTCCGACAAATTCTTAAGTTTCTGAATAGCATTTCGATATGCTTTTGCCTATGCCTAATGAATCGACGGCAGGTAAGCAAGAATTGATCAATATTTTCAGATTCCTGACAAAAATAGCCCACAGGCACCATGGCATAGGCCCATGGCACCAACCAGACCTGTATAAATAAAAATTAAGTGGGAAAGCGTCCACAATTTCGCGCTCACTTTTACCTTTCTCTTTTAAGAAACTGTGCGTGTTGAAAATGGCTTTGGAAAGGGCTCCTAAATATGGCTACATGCCTCATGTACGGCAGCAAGGTTTTCTGGCCACGGTCCGGTAGGTCGCCGAGCATTGTGGTGAGCAAGAGAAAGAAAGCGTTTTATCAGAAAGTGTGAAGCACCCCTTGGGCTTGTTGAAAAAACACATCCTGCGGAAAGCTGACACGGCTATGAACTGCTCTGCCAAATATTACAGTCGTGCGCGCCGCGTAAAGGCCACAAGCGGCGCGAGAAGTTGCCGTTTTCTCAGGCGCCCTCTTTTCAAACAGAGGCTGGTTCTCACTCTCGTCGGTGGGCGGGGCGTCTGCCCGTTGTCGTCGCGGATCTGCCGGTTTACGTCGCAGGAGACATAGCATGCTTATTGGCCGATAGCCGACGTAAATCGAGAGCGGCGTTAGGATCAGATGCGCTTCTTGCCACGGGTGCCGCCACTTGCCGGCGCTGCACTCCTCAGTAATTTTGCGGCAATCGATTCGGGAGGCAGTAAACTCCGATACTGAGGTCATTAGATCATTACTTGGAAAAGTGGTTCATGACCCCTTTAAAACAAGGCAACGACGCACAAAGCTCAATGAAACGGCCCTGAATCTTGGTCGGACTTCCAAGTCGTTTTCCTCGACTAGGATTCCCTAGTCGTTTTCTCCCCTAAAACGGGTTGACAACGGTGCTCTACGTCATTGTCAACCCGTTGTTTAAAAGAAAACGACTAGGAAAACCCAGCCCCTAACGAAACGCGGTACCGTGACGGTGACGCGACGGAGCGTTTGACGGCTGTGTGAATGATGCCTGAGAGTTCGGCATGCCGTCGCGGGCAACATCGTAGTCGAGTGCGCCGAGACGTCGAAGTACCGTGTATGGTCCGAGGTATCTGACTCATTTTGCGCGTGAGGTCAATTATTGTAACCACTCAAGATACCGCCACGCGCAAAGAGTGGTTTGACCGCGTTGCAGGTCCACACGTGTAATGCCTTTCTTGCCCCGTCGTACAGCAGTTCACCACTTACATCAAATGTACCAACAAGCACGTCACACTTATCGATACTTTTCCTGAAGGTGCTCTTGAACTGTCGTTGCTTATAGGCTCTCCGACGATGCACTTTTCTTAATGTTTACGAGGTATACAGGGTTGCCTCGCGTGGTATACACTATGAGTGCATCTTTGATTGGAATAACGCAACGGGCAGTCGAAGTCACCGAGTTCTGGAAAATAGAGCTGCGGCGAAGCCTTGGTACTGTGTAATAAGTTGCGCTCTCCAGCGGCTTCTAGTGGGTCGTCCTCTTCGGCTCCTTCCTGAAAGAACGCCGCTCGCGCTCAGAGTCCGTGCTTTTGCCTTGACTGTCGCCATTGCGTATTGCCGCTGAGTGTCGTCAAATAAACACTTAACAGAGCGAATGAAGTCACGAGCTTTTTGTCCCATCCTTCGCTCTCAACTTGTGCAGCGAAACGTCAAGAAACGACGCAGGCAACTTTAGGTTCTAATAAATAATACATATTTTATTCATACTCCGACAATCTCACGCATACATTCACGCTCGCGTAGTGCAGGACGAAGCAATATCTCCCTAGGGAAATTCTCAGGGCGGTAATGTTCATGGGCATTTCTATACTAACTTGTGAGAGACGCCACGCGGTAATATATCCGAAGACCTCTCAACCTTCCATTTGCAAAACAAGTGTGAGCATTGCACCTCCATGATTTAACATGTACGCATGATTCACTGTTGAGTTCTATAAGAGCGCAGGAATACATACAAATGCATTTTTCCGAGTGCGCTTCGGAGCTGGGGCTAACACTAGCTGGGAAAAAAGCGCGAAAAACAGGAAGTAGGAAGAGAGAGGGAATACCCTCCAGTGCTTTCCCCTTTCTTGTTTTTCGGTCTGCTTCCCCAGCAGCTATGAACTTACTATCCCAAATACGTACACTTCTTGGCTTAATCTAAGGTCGACCAATCGCACCAGAGTCTGGCTGCATAACCTGCCCACACGCTTCAGAATGTATTGTTCCCAGCGTAGGTGGTACTTTCTCTGACGTAATTTCAGCTACCTAAAAATGGCGTACACTAAAACATCGACAGTGTGCGGCCGTGATAGTTCCCACACTGTGTTCTAAATAGAAGCTGCCACAGATGTCGGGATTGCAAAGCTGATGGGAAGGAAATTGAAGATAACCACGAAGAAGCAGGGTGAATAATTTTATCGCAAATTGTCTTTCAGACATATAGACCTGTGCACCGTTTCCGAGCATTTGCGGTGCTGGTGCACGCATGCCTGTCCGAAGCATTTCAAAGAATCAGCATAGTTTTAAAAACTCTGTAGCCAGATTTTTTTTTAAAGATTGCCTTAATAATTTACTAACATAACGCAATCGTGTTATCTAACATGAGGCAGTGTTAACGATCGCATGTGGTGAGGGTGTGTCATGCACCTTCTGCAATGTCGAGCGCTTAAGAAAAATTGCTCTAGAAACTGGCATCAATCATATAAGGCTGAAAAGTGAGAAGCCCAGCGAAGAAAAAGTATAACCAACAAGGTCTAACAAATGAGTATATTTTATCTTCGTTCACTAAAAATCAATATTCTACTGCCGGCTCGTCGTACTCTTGCTCGCGTAAGTTTTATTTCGCTGTTCCTTTAGCGATTCCGTTCATGTTTTATTAAATTCCACTGTCAAGTCTGTGTTATAAAGAGTACTTCGATCTGATGCTCTTAAAATAACAGCGCGAAAGACGACGGACGAGCACAACAGAGACAAACGACCGTCGTCTTTTGCGCTGTTATTTGACGATCCTGAACAAAAACTAGCCCGATTTACCGCCATTTTGATTTGCCCTTGCTCGCTTAACCTTTGATCTTTGTTATTGCCAGTATCGTGCATTTACTCGAACACGTGAATAAAAATTAAATATCTGAAGAATGGAATCGTTAAGCAGTGCAGCTTCTCGTTTTCCTAATGGCAAATCTGCGGCGCCCATATACTCGGACGCGGACAGTTTCGTCAGATTTCAACGCAGCAGGGCGCATTGGTGCATACAAGTCGAGCACTCCTGACATGGTGTTATATCATAGTGCCGGAACAGCTGTCACCCGTGGACATGCCCAGGATTCATCACCTGAATCTGGGTACGCTGAGGACTCATTCACACCGACGCGGTCGTGCGAATGGTCGCTCCAGTTGCAAATGGTCGCTTGAGTGAAATGTGGCTGTTTCAGCTCGATCCCTCACTGTTTGGTAGTGAACCAATAATACGCTCGCGAACAGCACATCTGCTTGTTTTCCGGTGTCATGGCGGAGCCGGCAGGCGTGAACGGCATCACTCGCAAGGCACTTCGTTTACAGCGCGAGTAGGTCGCGCTACCTGTGTGAAACTTTTGTCGCTCTTCAAGTAGGGGGGCTGAGGCAAGACAGAAAAGGTTGTGCGACCCCGTCAACTCACTGGTGACAGTGAGCATTACATTAATCCACAAGAGTGAACACTACGCCCCAGCTTAAATATCTACAATTACCAATACATGCCCTATCTCCTCTATGGCAGGCCGTCGTGGCCGAGCAACACGTGTTCTTTGATTAGTCGATACCTACTAATTTAAAAACCATAAAACGATGCTTACTTAGGGCAATAAAATAAGCCTGGCGGGATGGCGTTTTTAATCTAGGAGACGTGCGTTCGATGGCAGGTGACGGTGGCCGCACTTCGACGGGCCAAATGCAAAACCACCAGTGTACTTAGGTCTCGACGCACGTGAAGAGTTAGTGGCCCAGGTGACCAACATTAATTAGTCCTCCTCCAATCAGTCGTGCCTAAAATCATATCGTCGCTTCAGCGCGCGAAGCCCAAGAAGTTTCTATCTGCGATACGGCGGGAGCAGCAAGCTCTCTTCCAGCTGTATGACGTAATGGCAGTGTTGCGAAATAACACTACCCCGCTGAAAGCTTACTTAATCCTATTCTGTGTGGTCCATAAATAAACGTTACGCACTGGAAGCTCTTCCACAGTATCTAAATGACGAAGCATGGCAAGCACTGTTCTACTCGTCGCGAAGATCGGCTGTGACGCCTCCCAGTCCGGTGTCGCCGATGACGAAATCCTTCTTTTCAGACCACCCGGCCGCTGTGAAATGGTGCACTCGTCCCAGTCAAGCGGCGCCCGTGCATGCGGTGAGCGTGAGCACGGAAGGCCTCTGACGGAGCACTGTGCCGCCGACGGGGCAGAACAGCTTCGAGCCTTCGATCTGTTCCCTGCGAGATTCACAAGAATTGATGAAGAATCTGCTGGAGCCGCTTTAACAACTTCTACTTCTTTCACCAACTCAGTGCTAACAACGACAAGTACCTCGGTTATTTCGGCGATACCCCCTTCAGGTGCGAATTATGATGGACTGCCTGAAAATGCGTCAAACTCGCGTAAGATTAATTCCAAAGCACTCAATATTAGATCCCAAGAAATAAAATGACATAATCAGTTCCTTCCTCAAGCGAATTGGAGACCTTGCCATCCTATGGTCACTGCATCGTATCCTGCAAACCACTTCCACATCCTGCACGATGACAGGGTGAGCGCACAGTATGAAGTCTATTTCATTCTTACTCTCGCCATTAGGGCTCCTCCACGTCCACTTGCGGTACGCCCGTTTTCGGTAGAAGGTATTCAAGGTCCGTATATTATTGCGTTTTGCGAACTCTACGGATAACTCCCCTCTGGCATTTCTAGAACCGATGCCATATTCCCCCACTGTCTGGTCTCCATGCTGCTTCTTGCCTACCTGGGCATCGAAGTGGGCCATCTGTACAGCATACTGTGTTCTTAACTTACTAATTGCCGATTCCACGTCCTCATAGAAGCTTTCAACTAAATAGTCATCATGGCTGGATGTAGGTGCGTAGGCCTGTACCACCTTCATCTTGTACCATTTTTAAGTTTAATTATAACACTTGCCACGCTCTCACTAATGGTATAGTATTCCTCTATGTTACCAGCTATATTTCTTATGGATAAGGAACTCAGATAAATTGACTGCGATAATTGATGATTGCGAAATCCAGATAAATTATCTTCTGTAATTTTCTGCACAAGATGTGTTAATTTGGGCCTCTTACTACGTATACGTAGCTTGCAACACAGAAACATAGGTCGCTGATATGATAGGCGAAAACACCAACTTTGACATTTGCATAATTTATATTTGTGAAAAATATATCGATTAAAAATGAGGAATTCTGAGTTATCCTAGTGGGTAGAATAATTACATTAACTAGGCCATTCATCATGAGTAAAAGATCAAGCTTTTCCTTCAAAAAGTCATTCATCATATTAATATTATGGTGACCATCAAACGCAAAATCAAAACGACGAATAAACTCTGCAATTGATTCAAGACTGCTGGAAAAAAGGAGATACAGCACCACTGGGAGGACCGTAGCAGACAGTTATTACTATGTTGTCTACTTTAATCGACAGCATTTCACAGTAATGTGTGTTGATTGAAAGTTCGGGTAATAACTCACAAGTAAATGCTTCCTTAATCAAGATGCATACACCGCCACCACGTGCATAGGAACGATTTAAATAAAAAGTATTGTAAGATGGAAGGCAGAAAACATCTAGATCGTCCGTACACTATATTTCGTTAATGATATTGCATAAATGAAAATCAGAGTTGTTCAAGGAAAAAAACACAGATCGGGTTTGTTGTTTGTAACGGAACGAATAATAAGGCTAAAGCATTTAAATGATTTTAGGAACGCTTTCCCGATGCATGCTTACATAATTGGGGTGATACATAGGTATCAACGTTTGCACCTGCCATAGCTTTAGCAAACCACACGACTCTTAGCCGAGTTTATCTAAATCATCCCCGGTGGAAATCACCGCCTCCTGTTCACCGTCCGCTTTGCGAACGAGTACCCGACCGTTGTTGTGCCACACATACTTGTATTTTGGAATGGAAGGATCCCTTCCTAGTACCCAGGCGTCACACAAGGTATGGAAATAGAATACGTCACTGCAATACGTTCCTCTTTATTTTATTAAGTTGCCCCCAAGTGTACAGCGCACTCGGACAAAACATAAGTTAAAAAAAGCTCTCAGACGATTTATTTATTATTATCTTAAGACTTAAAAGTTGGTTGTTCTCTCTCCTTTGCTGTTTGTTTTTATATGCAAATGCATGACTTCAGACTACTGGTGTTTTCCGCTACTGCCAGGCACTGTGCAAGCCCTATGTGGCTTTGGTAGGCCTAATATATGTACTATTTTTTTTCGAAAGGAGAAGTAAAGATATTATTATTATTATTATTTTATTATTATTATTATTATTATTATATATTATTATTATTATTATTATTATTATTATTATATTATTATTATTATTTTGCCCTTTTGGTCCAGTTTTTTGTTTCAAGTAGCAGAGCACGTTCTCGTTTCGTCACATTTTCTTTACAAAGACAACATCATCCATATCACGCCGTGTCTTCCGGCTCAACGACCAACGGTCTCTATCGGTCTGCTTGGCAAAGCGCCAGATATGGGCAGCACGATCGCGCGCCGCGATCGTGCATATTTTTACTCATTTACGTTTTGGCCGTGCCACGGCCGAAACGTAAATGAGTAAAAATAGGCAATTTTCGTTAGTGTACTCGTTCATTTCCTCGATACATAATATAGGCATCAAACAAAGCACGAAAGAGCGATTTGCTGAGCCCATAGGCCACCCATTCCGCCAATTCATACACTGCGGACTCAGAAAAGAACAACGCAGCTGGCACTACTACGAGGAAAAGACGCGCCTTGGTCGCCTCGCAGAACAGAAGGACGTCATATAACATCAGGCTTGACCGACGGCGTGCCTGAAGAGATCGAAAGGCGTCTCACTGGATTGACGCTTTATACCCTAGCCAAGTGGCATGCTGCTTCATTCCAAGCGGAAGTCTCCGTCCAAAGTCATGCTTCCCAACGCTCGTCGAAGCAGCAACCTGTGCAACGGGAGCCTCATCGACGATGGAAGCCTGCAGCAGGGGCGTAGCCAAGGGGGGGGGGTTCAACCCCCCCCCCCCAAATTTTTCAGTTTTGCTTCGTATATACACGCGCACATACAAACGCACGCACGCGCATACATAAAGTATGGTTGAACCCCCCCCCCGAAAAAAATTTCTGGCTACGCCCCTGGCCTGCAGGACCGATGCGCACCCTCGTAGTGAGTGCCGACAGTGTGCATATGCTGGTTTGCCAAATGAGCTTCACTGGCACAATGAGTGCCCACATCGTGAAAGGATCTCTGCTCTTGCTGACGACCAGGGAAACGAAGAGGGCGACCCATAGCTGCACTAATACGTTTGGTGCACGTGTGAACGAACACTTGGTGAACGCAACTCTGGATACAGGGGCCACTGTATCCAGAGTTGTATCAGTGACGTTGTGTTCAGTGACGTATCAGTGACGTTGTGTTGACCTATATCAGTGACGTTGTGTTCAGAGAACTCAAGCTGCAATTGCTCAAAGATCCATGCATCAGTGTCCAACAAGTCACCTCAACAACAAAAGCTTTGAGCCGCGTACACATACAATTGAAAATAGGGAAGATAAGCAGGCAGTTCAAGCACACGTTCTCCAAGGAATGAAGACTGAATTCTTGCTAGGCCTGGACAACGCCTCCTTTTTCAACCATTCACTGAATTCTAACACCATGACTTTGCTTCAAGACAACGAAGTTCTGCACACCCCTTCGGAAATCGAAAGTACGTCTTCGGTGAGGATACATCCCCTCTTGAGTGCTTTGGTGTCACGCACCTTCCGACGTCGCAACAAGTTGCTTTGAGAGATGTGCCTCACAGTTACGAGGACATTTTCTCAAAGTTTCAGATGGACTTCGGATGTACTGCGGATGAACGACATCGCATCGCCTTCAGCAACAACGTCCCGATTCACAGACCACCGTATCGATGCTCCCAGCAGACAAAGAGGAAATTGTCAGGCAAGTGGACTTACTTCTGAAGCAAGGTGTAGTGCGTCTCTCTTTTTCAGCATACGCAGCTCCGTAGTCTTGCAGGGAAGAAAGGCGACGGGCGTACTCGCTTATGCATTGATTGCCGAAAGCTTATTGCTCTCACTGTGCCTGACTACCAACCTATCCACCGCATCGTTGATGTGCTGGACTACCTGGGAAAATGGAAATATTTTTCAGCATTATATATTACATCAGCCTACTGGCATGTCAAAATGAACCCAGACGACAGCCCAAAAACAGCTTTCGTCACGCCGACGGCAATTATGAATGGCTTCTTATGCTTTTCCGTTTGAGGAAAGCTCCTGCTTCATTCTAAGGAGCTGTCAAATCAGTCATAAGAAAACATAACTTGAAAAACGTCGTTAATTACTTTGATAATATCGTAGCCTTCTCCGACACATTTCATGAGCACCTAAATCACCTCCAAGCTCTACCGCAAGCTCTAAAAAAGGAGAATATCAAACAAAAGCTAAAGAAATGTCACTTTGCCCAAGATTCTATTGAATATATGGGTCACAGGGTGTCTCACAGTACAGTATCGCCTAAACGGAGCAATATAGAAGCGGTATTGCGATTCCCAAGACCAAGAACTGCGAAAGAGCTGCAGCGTTTTCTCGGCACCACCAACGTTTGCCGCCAGTTTATACCACATTTCAGTGATGTAGTTTTCCCACTTGCAAAATTGTTGAAGAAGGACACACCGTGGAATGGGACGCTTCTTGCAAACAAGCTTTTGAGGAAATGAAAAATCGTATGACCGAAGAGCCAGTTTTAACAATATTTTCTTGCGAGAAACCATGCGTACTTTATGCGACGCATCTCACGTCGGCATCGGCGCAGTCTGAAGCATGTGATGATGATGGTAAAGAACCCTGTCGCTTATCACTCGCGCAAGCTACTAACGCACGAATTAAATTCTGCCATAAGAGAGCTTGAATGCCTAGCTATAGTGTTGAGAAGTGGCATTGCTATCTCCATGGAAGACCATTGTTGTCATCGATCACGCTGCCCTACAGTGACCGAAAAACATCGAAAATCCCAGGACCGTCTGTTTCGATGGTCTCTGAAGCTGTCTATGTATCACGCCAACATCGACACCAAAAAGGCAGCGCGAAAACATCGAGGCAGATGCATTTTCTCGGGAGTCTTGTAGTTCATCTCCTTTCGTTACCAGAACTCCGAGGTTACCAGGATGATCACCCTCGCTGCAAGTACACTACTGAAAAACGGGGTCACTGTTGTGACACGTAAAGGAATTCGCAAAGTTTACGTTCTTTAAAAGCTATGAATGAAACTTCTGCAGAAAAGCACACCACCAGTTCGGACACGTAGGAGTAAAGACAACTCTGGGGTTGTTGTCACTTCACTATTATTGGTCCGAAATCATCACAGACGTTTCATCCTACGTCCGACACTACGACATATGCCACCGATGCAATAAACCTAAAACCAAGAGATTCGGATCGCTCGAGTCGCTACCACACGCAGAACAGCCCTTCGATCTTTTGGCGATGGAAACTATAGGTTGTTTGTCGGGATACGACTCCGCGAAGGAAATTGTTCACTTGGCGATAGACCAAGCTACTCGGTATGTCTGGGCGTTTCCTCACAAAAATTAAAACGTGTGACGCATACATTTCGTGCCTCGCCACCATCTTCGCTGCAGGGAAGCCAAAGAACTTCCTTTCTGATCGTGACCAGCTTTCACTGCAGGCAAGCTCAAAGCAGTTCCTAAAGCGCAACAACGTCCACCAGTTATTCACGTCCTCCCATCACCTCATTGCAATGACATGAACGAACACACGAATCAGAGCATTGTGATAAGACTAAAGTGCAAAATGAATGAACAGCCACAGAAGTCTTGGGTCAAACATCTTCGGACGTTGTTCAAGAATATAACAGAACCCCACATGAAGTAACCAGATATCCACCATTCTACCTAACGTATACACCTTGTTACGAGACCTTTCTAGACACGACAAAGGAAGGTGTGCCAGATGCAAGGAAGAATGCAGTCAAGAACACGCTCGCCTACCATGAGAAGAACAAGATGAATTATGACAAACATTCCTGCCACAAAATCTTCAAGTTGGTGAGCTGGTACTCTACGAAATACCTTGGCACCCAAACAAAGGAAAGCTCAGCTCTACGCAAACTACGCCGTTACTGTTGTCCCAATAATTTGACCCTCTCTTGGGGGGAGAGGGAAGCGTGTGACGGTTCACGGATGAATGGAATATATATATATATATATATAATATTATATATATATATAATATATATATATATATAATATATATATATATATTATATATATTTATTTATTTATTTATTTATTTAAAAACTGCTCACCTCTGACTAGCGTGATTCATTGGCTTTATGTGTACAAAGTGACCAGCGACTCAAGGCTGCCGTAGTGGTCCCCCCTCGTGCTGGCCACGGTGACCTCGCGCAGCGCATCCAGCGGCTCCAAGCTCGTGGCTAGCTGTGCATAGCTGCGCACAGCCGGATGGTGCAGCTTGAAGTCGGCCAGTACTTCGCCTACATCACCCGCCGCTGACCGCTGTGCTCCGGCGCGTCACTGCGTTAGTTTTAGTTTCAGTTGCGTGAAAAAACGTGCATTACCACTAAATACATAGCAAAAGAAGCTGCGTTGATTTAAGGAAGATGCGATAGCATGATACCATACCAAGGGCATTCACTATGGAAAACATATGGCCCAATGTTTAGCAGTAGCACTTCGGAAAGAACATGCCTAGGATTAGAACATGTCTTATCGTTCGTTGCAGTTATTAAAATATAACTCTGGTTCTAATGGACAGTTCACCGAAATTGCTAAGTTATTACGATGACAAGCGTAAACTGTGGTAACAGTACTGCTAATGTTGGCTAGTGCTGCCTGCCCCTGGTGGTTCAGTGGTGGCTTGTGCTTGCTAATATTGCCTAGTGATGGCTAAGTGTTGGCTAATAAGTATCGCGTGTTGTTGGCTAGTTCGTGCTAATTTTGGCTTGATAATCTTATCCAGCACTAGCCAAGTTTCGCCACTGCCCGCTATTCGCAATGCCCATAGACTGTCGCGCCGCCAAGCGGAATTCAGGAGCGTCCTCTCGAGGAGGGTTAGTAGACGACAAAATGGCAGCACTACTACGCAGTCGCTCCCTTGTTCGGCTCTGCTAGCCTCAGTGTTAACGCGTTGGCAAGAAAGGAACACTACGACTTTGCATGTTCCCTGCATTAGTGAACAAACCGGGCCCTCCGTGACACGAGAAATCTGATTCGTTCTTGCTAGACGCGAAGTTTTCGTGAAAATACGTGGCAACTCGCGCTTTCAATGCTAGCCCAGAGCGTACACATATACCATCAGCTTCGCGAGGCTTTCTGTAGCCACGTATGTTAGTTAAATGTTATCGTCTGACATATTCAGTTGAGTGTTCTTGTAGTGCATGAGTCCCATAACACTGTACGCGGGAGATCGCGCGGGCTCGCTATGTGCTCTTGTATAACTGACCGATCTCAAGTTGGCGATACATTAAAATATGGCATCTATCCTTTGTCAGCAAAGCGCTGTTACGAATCGTGCGAGCGACGTTTCAATCATTCGAGGACGTGTCTGCTCGACGCCTTTCGTGGAGCGAACGCTTTCCATCCACGCCGTTCTTCGCCAGTGTGTTGGGTTTCATAGCCACCGCTGCGCCGCTTGTTTTTGTACGTTTGTTGATAGGTGGCAGCACACTGCAAGCGATTTGCTTGTTGACCGGTCTGAAACAAAAATGTTCTCCGCGCCCAGACGTCTCTCTAATTGTAAACATTGTGACGCGGAATGGTCGAAGTCGTTCGGCGGTGGAAATTCTTCAGATTGCTTTCAGCAGTGATGTTGAAAGAAACCATCTTGACGACGAGGATTTTCACTGGACGTAGAAGACTGAAAGCACCGAGAGTGACAGCGACGGTGAACCACCAGCTGCTAACTCACGAGGAACGAGTTGCGCTTCAGGTCGCCACGTGCGTTAATGTTCTTTCACGCTCGTAAGTCACTTTGATTGTATTTAATGTAGAATATCCTTGAGTGAGATCAAAATAAAAGCATAGTACCTCTTGTGCATTGCATGTATCACAATTATTGTGGATATTATGGAGCGCCGTATGCCGCCAACACGCTCTAGCTCTACCAGCGAAGCGAAATGGTTAGAGCGATGGAACATGCAGTCACGGCCACAATCCACGCCTCTCGGCTAACTTCTTCGACGTTGCGAAAAGCATACGTGTGCATTCTTTTCAAAATTCGTGTATCGATCGTGCTGATCGAACCTGCAAACATGCGAGTGAAGTGAATTGCACACGGCTAGAGTCTCAGCATGACTGTGACACAAGCGCACTGAATGGGATGTTAAATGCTTGTGTTCCGTTGAAGACGTACTCCGCGTTCCCGAGTGGGCAAGTAATGACGACGGCGTATTATGTTTGCAAACCATCACCACGTTATAAACGTGTGGTCCCGTGCAGCAGCGATGGCGCTACTCGCTGCGGCCTACTACTGCCTCAAATCCGTCAGCAGGCTCGGTACGTACTACCTCGGAGTGCCATTCAGCTCATACGTCAATTCTAATTCATGCAGTTTTGTGTCGCACGCACAGGATTTCTCGAAGCATCGTTTGCACGGTAACGGAGCTGAAATATAAACCTTTCACACCGCAGCAAATAATTAGGTGGCGAGTACTTAAACTTTCCGTGGTTTTGGGAAAGTTTTAGTCTCATAGCCGTTTCAGCGCAGCTCATGACTTCATCCGGTGAAAGTGGCACGGGCCGCACGTTTGCACGTACTATCTGTTCTATGCTAACAAACGGTTTGACCCTCCTCCTGGCGCCATCTTGAAAAGCACGCGCGCCACCTATAGTTCGTGGGCATTGCGAATACTGTTCCTCAGTGCTTCCTGGTGTTGGCGAAGTGCTCGCCAACACCATGGATGCCGCCGCTGCTACATAATAGCAAGTACTGGCTCGAGTTGACTTGCATGGTTAATGTTGGCTAACTGTCAGCCAGGGGGTGCTAATATCGCTAGCGGTGGCTGATGCTGCGTAATGTTCGCAAGAAGGGATAATACCAGTTAGTGCTAGCTGTTCCAGTAATGCTAGCTCTAACTGGCTAATGTTGGTTAACTGTCTATTCCAGTCACCTAATATTGACTGCAGACCGCATACTCCCAACAGCACTTGCAACAATGAAATAAACGTCGACAGGCGGGATTTTTTGTAGCGTTGCTCAACTCAGCAGGAATACACCATCGAACGTTTTACGATATGCAAGTCAGATCGCTGCGCCGTGGCATTTATCCTCCATAAACCCGAACATTCTGCGCTTGAAAGTGAGTGCCTATGTTACGTCCGAGCATCATCATCAGCCTGATTAGGCTCACTGCAGCAAATACCCCATTTTCTCGAATTAACCCGGCCTGTGCTCGCTGCAGCCAAGTTATCCCCATGAGCTTCTTACTCTCATCTACCCACCTAACGACCTGCCTCGCTCTGGGAGCGCTTTCCTCTTCTGGAATCCAGTCTGTTGCTCTTAATGACCAGAGGCTATCATGCTTCTCGCTACATGCCCTGCCTATGCCTATTTCTCCTTGATTTCGACTAATATGTCCTTAACCGCATATGTTCCCCAACCTACCTCCTATTCCTCCTTGGCACTTAAGATTGCACCTTGATTTTTCATTCCATGGCTCTCTCAATTTAAGTTGAACCCTTTCGTAAGCCTCCATGTTTTTCGCCATAGGTAGGACTACTGACCTACGGCTGCTATACTTTTCTCTTGAGTGATAATGGCAACTCCGAATGCCTGCCATACGCGTTCCACGCATTATTACTCTTCTCGTTACTGAGCCTCATGGTTCGGATCTGTGGTCACTACCTTATCAGACGTATTGGTTGGTTCGTTAGGGGAATAGCTCAACCCACTATGGGGGATTACGTATTCCTTACCACATCTAGTGCCTCGCTACACATCCCAAAGCGTCGTTCTCTTCTGATACCGTTGAACATTACTTTAGGTTTCTGCATATTAATTTCAGCCTTGCCGTTCTGCTTTCCTTGTCCGATTCAGTTATCATGCTTTGCATTTCGTACCCTGAGTTACTCATCAATGCACTGTCATCGGAGTATTAAGTAGGGTTTATATACATCGTAGCATAAGCTACCCTTGGGCACCACAGCGTGGCCGACTTGTCTGGCGAACCCATGTCATGTACACGACTACTTAATATACGCAGACTTCAATCGCATCGTGACGCTTTGCTCAAGGCTAAACCATGCGGCATAGACAGCTCCTCTCTGACTGCTTCGGGTAACAACGATTCCCAAAGTGCATAGTATCTGCCAGGATTTATAAAGCGAAGCATTTCTTAGCGAACCAAAAGCATTTTGGTCGTTTCTATCTATCTATCTATCTATCTATCTATATATCTATCTATCTATCATCTATCTATCTATCTATCATCTCTATCTATCTATCTATCTATCTATCTATCTATATCTATCTATCTATCTATCTAATCTATCTATCTATCTATAGTTACGCCTGGGCGTTCTCGTGGTCGTCGCCCTAACTTGGCATGCTAGTATTACAAATAACACTCACACAAGCAAGTCTACAAAGAATATATGTGAATATGTATCATCTGGCAGTACCAACTCTATGTTTCTTTACCCGTGCACTGTAGTTGAAATCACTAATTTAATCAAGTCTCTGAAAACAGACTGTGCAGCCGGATTAGATAAAATTGAAGCGAGACCTGATCATTCATGTTTGCTGATATATTTATTATGTGTCCCGCATTATCATATATGCATTAGCACGCTGGTTACAGAGACTTTTCCTGGTAATATGAAAATAGCCAGACTAGTAGTTCTGCATACCCAAGCACGACGTCTGAATCCCCCCCCCCCCCGCTCCCATTGTCATTGCTTCTTAAAGACCAATATGGCAGTTTTGACCAAATGGGGTTAGATAGGAAGACAGAAAGATTGCTTTCATTTTGCAGTGTCCGCCATCTTCGCACTTAGCCAGATTACGTCGTCACTTCTTTGCGCAGATCCAAAAAGGGGGAAGAAAGACTGTTTGTGGGAATACTGAGTCAGGGAAGGACCTTCATCAAAGGAAAACAAAAACCCGTGTCCGGCATGCTCGCAGACGTTGAGGCTTTTGAGGTGAAACTAGACCTTTTCCCACACCAGGCTAGTGAGTCTAATCTCTGTCACGTCGCTTGTTGCAAAAGCTTTGTGGGAGATACGAGCACACACCGCTTCCCACATAAAAAACTCCCTCAAATATTGCGGGGTTTAAAGAGGGAGCTCGAAGTTAGGTTCTCTGATTTTCAAGAACATTCGAGTACACCCGATGTGTTTAGACAAGTTTCTTTTCAGGTGGGAATATGTACCAGTTGGAACTGGCTCTATGTAGACAGACGATGAGCTCAAAGACGCATTTTATGTGAAATACACTCTGTAGTTTCACGCTGGCCTTACAGAATCAAAGTTTTCGAGTTTGAAGAAACAAGCAGCGGCCATCGTAATAGTGTTCGGCAGTACATGCGTCTGCGAACAGACTTTCTCGAGAATGAAGTTCGTGAAATCAAACTTGCGTTCCCGACTAACCGACGAACTTCTGCGTCTGTCAGTGAGCAACCTAATGTAGATATTTGCTAGTTGGGCAAGTACGTTTAGCACTAAAAACGTACTGAAGAGTTTTTTTTGTTTTTTTTGTTTGTAACACGTTTGTAAATTGCAAACTTGTGCCATGCGTGCTGAAAATAAGCATGCTTTCTATTCCAGTTTGGTACACTACTGCCAATTCGCAGAAGTCTTCCTCTTTGCTGCCTGCAAAAACACCCCCCCCCCCACCGCTTTGCCATGTGGCCCCCGCCATCTCGGTTTCACGCAACTCAGCCCTAATCCTCAAAAAGTTGCCGACCGCGGCTGTAAGGCATCACATACTGTTTGAAAAGCTTCCTTTATATGGAATTAGAGGTGCTACTTTAAATTAATAGGTATTTTTCAGGTAGATTTCAATTCGTAAGCCATAACAGCGCTTGCTCAAAGTTGCAGGAAGAAAAGTGCGGTGTACCCCAGGAGTCCGTTTTGGGTCCCCTATTTTTATCATTTATATTAAACTATTGTAAATATACAGCTCACACCTAAAATGCTCCTCAACCGATGATACCAGTTTATTCTTCTGTGATCATAATTTAGCTGACTTAGAAACAGCGTCAAATGACTGGTTACATGAGTTGCTGATTTGGTTGTCACTCAACCAAATTTAGTTAAATATTTCTAAAACTAAATACATTGTTTTAACGCGATCGCTATAAAGAGCTCGCTTTGCATAAATTTGTTGTCGGCGTCGCCGTCGTTGGCTGCGAGCAAAAGGTCGGCGTTGTCCGTTAGCGAAAATTCGAAATAGATGCAAATAAAAATAACAAGAAATCTTCGGTCCGACTGAGAATCTAACACAGGCCTTCTGTATGGTAAGCAGGTCTTCTACCACGGATCCACGCCAGTGCTAGAAACTGCTTCGTGAAAAAACGCCTATAAGAACGTCTTGAAAGCTGAAAAGACTGCAGAAGCACACGTTGTTGGGCTAGTCGGTTCATGTTCTTTCAGAAGCCACGGATGTGGCTATTTCGCGCTCCCCTTAACCCTCCCCTTGTGATTTCTTTGCGCGAAATAGCCACATCCGTGGCTTTTGAAAGAAATGAAAAGACTGCGTCGAAGAAAGCATGACTCCGAGGAAATAGCACGTGTACGAAGGCAACTTAAGAAAGACCTGACAGAATCTAAGTGCGCTTTCTATAGTCACCTGTTGAGTACATTTATTAAACATTTCGCCCAGCAAGTGTTGGCTTTATATGTCTGGTAGGCGCGATAAAATTGAGGAGCTGAAACGCGGAAATGAAATTGTGACGCAGAATGGGTTGATATTGCACAGAGTCTTCATACTTTTCTTCAGTCAGTTTTTGCAAGACGCGGATGCGACACTGAAACCGAGGGCGTAATATTGCCACGTACTTTCTGATCACTTTTGCTGCATTCGCCCACAAAGGGCTGTCGGCAACGCTCAGCGCAAAACCGCGCTCATTCTTCGAGAAGCTTCACGATTGTTGTAGATGATTTTGTTAAGATGCGCGCAAGACGCGAACGCTCGAGCTCATTCTAGAGATTGCGCAACCACCAGCGATATCGCTGGAAAGTTCGATAGCGCCTGTATATAAGCCGACGCGCTTGACCGCTTGTCAGTTGATCGACGGACGACGCCCTGTTCGCCGCTATCATTGATACAGCGTGTATTGCTGTAGTGCTAGTTCTGATTTTCCGGCCACAAGTTCGGCCAAATAAACAGTTTCATCCTGCAAACGCCGACTGCTGTCTTCGTCGACGTCACGACCACGTGACATCTGGTGGAGGTGCTGCTTCTCAATGATCCGGACGCCCCCGCGAAGCGCTGACCCAAGCCCAAGCCGCGAAGAGGACGGCAGCAAAGAAAACCCGGATCGTCGAACAAGCCGCAGGCAGAAGGGACTGCAGCCAGAAGCACGGGCTCCTTCCCGAACAAACCAGGCAGCCCAGGTCACAACACCCACCGCAGCGACAATGACCGACCCCGTGCAGCCTGCGCCGATCCTGCTCCGGCAGCCCAAGGAGCCGCCAACCTTCCGCGGGTCGTCATTCGAAGACCCGGACACCTGGCTCGAGACTTTCGAAAGGGTCTCAACATTCAACAACTGGGACTCCGAGGACAAGCTGCGTCACGTTTACTTTTACCTTGAAGACGCAGCAAGGACCTGGTTCGAGAATCGGGAGTCCACTCTTCAAACTTGGACGCCTTTCGAAGCGCTTTCCTGCAGACGTTTGCAAGCGTCGTTCGAAAGGAAAGGGCCGCAACCTTGCTGGAGACACGGGTTCAGCTCCCGAACGAAAGCGTGACCATCTTCGCGGAAGAAATGACCCGGCTGTTCCGCCACGCTGACCCCAATATGCCTGAAGAGAAGAAGGTTCGTTTCCTCATGCGAGGAGTAAAGGAACAGCTCTTCGCTGGACTTATGAGGAATCCACCGAATACCGTCCAGGAATTCGTCTCAGAAGCCACGACCATCGAGAAGACGCTCGAAATGCGCACCCGCCAATATAATCGCCGATCAATCCAAGACAGCCCCGCTGTTCATGCGCTCGGCTCCGACGACCTGCGCGAAACAATCCGAGCGATCGTGCGAGAGGAACTGCGCAAGCTGTTGCCCTCACCCCAGCCTCAAGTGGACTCCATCGCAGACGTCGTTCGAGAAGAAATCCAGCAATCGCTGGGCACCCTTGAACCGCCACAGCCTCAGCCGCAGCCTTGAGCTACGCCGCTGCCGCCCGACGCTACGCTCCCCCGCCGCGCCCGCGTCAAGACACCGCATCGACGCAGTTCCGTCGCCAGACACCGCCGCAATCATCGACGCCCTACCGCCCACCTGGCGGCCAGCACTACACCCCGAGGAAGACCGACGTTTGGCGCGCCCTGACAACCGCCCGCTCTGCTACCACTGCGGGGAGGCCGGCCACACGTACCGCCGCTGCCAGTACCGACAGATGGGGGACTACGCGGATTCGCTATCAACGCGCCGCGCCCGCAGCCAGGCGAACGGCCGCGCGACATCGACGACTACCTCACCGGAACACAGTGGCAAGAACGACGACCTTCCCGCTCGCCGTCGCCCGGCCGCTACATGTCACCGCACCGCCGGCAGTACACTGGCCCAAACCGGGGTCGGTCGCCTAGCCCGTATCCGGAAAACTAAGGGCAGCAACCGATGGAGGTGCGGTTGCTGAACGACGAAACGTTGAAGATCCTCCGCCGTCGACGACGACGCCGCGACGAAGTTCCGAGCCCCCGCCGCACGCCGAACGACGTCCTGACGACGAAACTTTGCGACCCGTGGAAGCAGACCTGACGACGCAACGCGGAAGCAGCGGTGCAAACCGACGTAGCCGTGACCCGACGCCGCGACGTACACGCAACGCAAGACGGCGGACTAGCGACCTCGACGTACTATTCGACGGACACAACGTTACCGCTCTCGTCGACACTGGGGCCGACTATTCCGTCGTCAGTGGGTCATTCGCCGCGAAGTTGAAGAAAGTTAGGACTGCTTGGGAAGGTCCTGAAATCCGCACCGCTGGAGGTCATTTGATAACGCCGGCTGGAGTCTGCACAGCAAGAGTCAGCATCAGTGACCGAACCTATCCTGCGAGCTTTCTTATCCTGCAGCACTGTTCCAGGGACGTGATACTTGGGATGGACTTCCTAAGTGAACACGGTGCCGTAATAGACCTGAGATCTGAGTCAATAACACTAACCTCAGAAAAAGCGCTGCCGCCACACACGACGCCAGGAAAGCCCGTATTGAATGTGATAGAAGAGCACGTCACCATTCCGCCTCTCTCCAGCGTCATTATTTCCGTCGGCACCGAAGAACACGCAGACCTTGAAGGTGTCATCGAGGGCGATCAGCACCTACTTCTCAACCGTCAGATTTGCGTCGCAAGAGGCATAGCCGAGCTGCGTGATGGCAAAGCAAAGGTAGTGCTGACAAATTTCAGCCACGAATATAGGCACCTCAACATTGGTACGACGGTCGCCTACATCCACGAATTCGTGGAATCCAGCAATGCTCTCGCCCTCTTCGATGCTACCGAACCTGCTTCGACGAATCGACGAAACCAACCAGATTTCGACGTCAACCCGAGCCTCCCGAAGCACGAGCAAGACCAGCTAAAAACCCTGCTCCTGCAATTCAAGGACTGCTTCTCGTCGTCGTCAAGAATTCGACAGACCCCAGTCGCGAAACATCGCATCATAACAGAAGAAAGTGCCCGACCAATCCGTCAGAGCCCGTACCGAGTTTCGACGCGAGAACGCGAGGCCGTCAAGAAACAGGTCGACGAAATGCTACGCGACGACATCATCCAGCCGTCCAAGAGTCCGTGGGCGTCACCTGTGGTGTTAGTGAGGAAGAAGGATGGAACCCTACTTTTTGCGTCGACTATCGTCGCCTGAACAAGGTCACGAAGAAGGACGTGTACCCTCTCCCACGAATAGACGACGCCCTAGATCGACTCCACAACGCCAAGTACTTTTCGTCGATGGACCTCAAGACCGGCTACTGGCAAATCGAAGTCGACGAGAGAGACCGAGAAAAGACTGCCTTCATAACACCAGACGGCCTGTTCGAGTTCAAGGTCATGCCCTTTGGTCTTTGCTCGGCGCCCGCGACTTTCCAACGCGTTATGGATACAGTACTGGCCGGCTTGAAGTGGCAGACGTGCCTTGTGTACTTGGACGACGTCGTGTGTTTTCCTCAAATTTCGACGAACACCTTCGACGCCTTGAAGCTGTACTTCAAGCAATCAAGACCTCCGGACTCACCCTGAAGCCTGAAAAGTGCCGCTTCGCGTACGAGGAGCTCTTGTTTTTGGGTCACGTGATCAGCAAGAATGGTGTTCGCCCGGACCCGCGGAAAACAGCTGCCATCGCTGCCTTCCCGCCACCCACCGATAAGAAGGCCGTACGCCGTTTTCTCGGCTTGTGCGCCTACTACAGACGCTTCGTCAAGGAATTTTCACGAATAGCCCAGCCACTAACGCACCTGACGAAGACCGACGTGCCATTCAAGTGGGAAACGGCGCAAATCGAGGCATTTGAAGAACTTAAACGACGCCTTCAGATGCCTCCAATACTAGCGCATTTCGACGAAGACGCCGATACGGAAATCCACACCGACGCAAGCAGCCTAGGACTCGGCGCCGTCCTCGTGCAGAAGACTGACGGGCTGGAGAGGGTCATCAGTTATGCTAGCCGGTCGCTATCAACGGCAGAAATCAACTATTCCACAACGGAAAAGGAGTGCCTGGCCATCATCTGGGCTACATCGAAGTTTCGCCCCTACCTCTACGGCCGGCCCTTCAAAGTTGTGAGCGACCACCACGCCTTGTGTTGGCTAGCTAACTTGAAGGACCCTTCCGGTCGCCTCGCACGGTGGAGCCTACGACTGCAAGAATTCGACATTCACGTCGTTACAAGTCCGGAAGAAAACACTCTGACGCCGACTGCCTGTCTCGTGCCCCCGTGGACCCGCCGCCGCAAGACGACCAGGATGATGACTGCTTCTTGGGAACCATAAGTGCCGACGACTTCGCTGAACAACAGCGATCCGACCCGGAACTCAGAGGCCTTCATGGAATACCTCGAGGGCAAGAACGCCGTCGTTCCGAAAGTGTTCAAGCGAGCACTGGCGTCGTTTTTCTTACGCAACGGCGTTCTCCAAAAGAAGAACTTCTCGCCACGTCGAGCCAAGTACCTTCTCGTGGTGCCTCAAGAATTGCGACCAGAAGTCCTCGAGGCCCTGCACGACGACCCGACAGCAGGGACACCTCGGTGTTTCCCGAACGCTGGCAAGAGTACAGGAAAAGTACTACTGGCCGCGCCTTGCCGCCGACGTCACTCGCTACGTAAGGACATGCCGAGACTGTCAGCGACGCAAGACACCGCCAACAAGACCAGCGGGCTTTCTTCAGCCGATCGAGCCACCTCGGCGACCGTTCCAGCAGATCGGGATGGACCTCCTGGGGCCGTTCCCAACGTCGACTAGCGGTAATAAGTGGATCGTCGTAGCTACCGACTACCTGACCCGCTACGCCGAAACAAGGGCCCTACCTAGAGGCAGTGCTGCCGAGGTAGCGAAGTTCTTTGTTGAAGACATCGTTCTGCGTCATGGCGCCCCAGAGGTCCTCATCACCGACAGAGGTACGGCGTTTACAGCGGAGCTAACTCAGGCGATCTTGAGGTACAGCCAGACAAGCCACCGCCGGACCACTGCCTACCACCCTCAAACCAATGGCCTCACCGAGCGGCTAAATAAGACCATCGCCGACATGCTGGCCATGTACGTTGACGTCGAGCACAAGACGTGGGATGCCATCCTTCCGTACGTGACCTTCGCATACAACACGGCCGTCCAAGAAACGACGCAGATGACGCCGTACAGTTGGTCTACGGAAGGAGCCCGGCGACGACACTCGACGCCATGCTACCGAACGTCACCGACGAAGAAAACCTCGACGCCGCCGCTTACTTACAACGTGCCGAAGAAGCTCGACAGCTCGCCCGCCTGCGCATCAAGACCCAGCAGCACACCGACAGCCGTCGCTACAATCTTCGACGACGCTTCGTGGAGTACCAGCCCGGCGACCGTGTCTGGGTCTGGACGCCAATACGACGACGTGGACTGAGCGAGAAGCTTCTTCGACGATACTTCGGACCGTACAAGGTACTTCGACGTCTCGGCGCACTCGACTACGAGGTTGTCCCCGACGGCATCACGAACTCTCAGAAGCGCCGAGCTCGACCCGAGGTCGTGCATGTGGTGCGCCTTAAACCGTACTATGCTCGTTAACGCACCTGAGGACTTAATGTTTGTCTGCTTAGTTTTCGTTAGTATTGCATGTATTCATGTTCTGTTTTTAAGCATCGGGACGATGCTTTTTCAGAGGGGGGCATTGCCACGTACGTTTCTGATCACTTTTGCTGCATTCGCCCACAAAGGCTGTCGGCAACGCTCAGCGCAAACCGCGCCTCATTCTTCGAGAAGCTTCACGATTGTTGTAGATGATTTTGTTAAGATTGCGCGCAAGACGCGAACGCTCGAGCTCATTCTAGAGATTGCGCAACCACCAGCGATATCGCTGGAAAGTTCGATAGCGCCTGTATAAAGCCGACGCGCTTGACCGCTTGTCAGTTGATCGACGGACGACGCCCTGTTCGCCGCTATCATTGTACAGCGTGTATTGCTGTAGTGCTAGTTCTCATTTTCCGGCCACAAAGTTCGGCCAATAAACAGTTTCATCCTGCAAACGCCGACTGCTGTCTTCGCGACGTCACGACCACGTGGCAATATGTTACTTATCTGAACCGATGGGAGACATTATTATCAGTCGACAAGGATTATTCAAAAGCCTATTGTTTCTTGATTCTAAAAAAGCATGTGAACTTGATGAAACACCCACCCCTTTCTTGCAGTGTTATGCGGAGTGGATGTATTATACTTGCAAATCATTTTTGAAAAGTCCATTTGTACTAGTTCAGTGCCATGTGACTGGCGCACAGCTGTAGTTGTCCATGTGTTTAAGAGTGGTGATCGGTTGTCCGCTAATAATTACCGTCCGGTTTCACTTACGTCAATTGCAAAATATTAGAACGTGTCATAGTCAAACATATTGTCACGTTTCTGTAAAATAAAAATTACTTTTATTCCTATCAGCATGGCTTTAGAAGTAAAGTCTCAACTACAACACAGCTTATTAATAATATCTGGGGTTTTACGTCCCAAAACCACGATATGATTATGAGAGACGCCCTAGTGGAGGGCTCCGGAAATTTCGACCATCTGGTGTTCTTTAACGTGCACCTAAACCTAAGTACACGGGCCTCTACCATTTCGCCTTCATCGACACAACACAGCTTATTGAAACGATCCACGACTTTGCGACAGCTTTAGATTTGCAAGAACAAATTGTCATCTGTATAGATTTTGCTAGGGCTTTAGATAAGGTGCCTCAAGAGAGATTGCTGAATAAGCTTCGCTGCGCTGGACTCAGTCAACTTATACTGGATTTAAGCGTACTTAGATGAAGGAAGTAATTCGTGGAAATTGAAGACTGTGTGTCTAGTTCAGTGGAAATGTTTTCAGGAGTACCGCAGGGCTCGCTTCTTGGGCCCTTGTTATTTTTCTATATGTCACTGACATTGCAGATATAGCAAAACCTCCTGTAAAGGTCAAACTGTTTGCTGATGATTCTTTAATTTATGCGCGAGTGATTAGTGGGAATGACCTGCTAAACATTGCCCAATGCCCGAAGAAATTACACTTGTGGTGTCAAGCTTCTGGAATGCAAATCAATTATTCCAAGTCAACTGTTACCCACATTTCTACGAAAAAAGTGACAATTCCATTCGAATATTGCATGGGCAATCAAACCTAGTTGACAGTGGATTCATTTAAGTACTTAGGTCTCCCAATTACGCATAACCTAATGTGGCATATACATATTGATAATGTTTGCTCTAGGGCTTCACAGAAGTTATATTTAATACAAAAAAAAAACAACAGGGCGCAAGCGTGGACGTTAAGACTTCTTGCTTTTAAAACGCTTATACGACCGCTTATACGGTCGCGCTTATACAATACTGGCTTATATGCCAGTATTGCCCGGAGTCCTCACCAGAAAGTATTGGTAATAAACCATAACGGAATACAACGGCTTGCGGATCGCTTTATATGTTCAAAATATAAGAATGACTGGCTCACAGAAATGCTACAATTATGTGATCTGGAGACACTGCAAATTGCAGACATCAAAATAGATAAAACTTTCTTTTCAATTAATGCAAGGTGGTTTTAAAATTAACAGAAACGACTACTTACAACTACCTGGGAAACGAAGCGAGAGGGTAAATCATAGACGAGTGCTGCAGTCTCACTTTGCGCGAATTGAGGCATCGAATGGGTTACCGAGTGATGTAGTAAACCCAAGTGATGTCAATAATTTATGCACCTACTTGATGTACATTTATATGATTTACCGTAAAGATTTTTGCGAATGTTATTTATTGTTACAGGAGTTCAAATGTACCTTTTCGTTTGGTTGTAAGAGGGTTTTTATGTATTTGTATATTGTACGTCTTGGTTATTGTTGTAACTTGTATAATTATGGGCCTACTTTATTTATACAGTGTGTCGTACCTCCCTGTAATGACCCTCAAGAGAGGGTTAACAGTATTTCTAAATAAATAAAATAAAATGTAGTGGGACGAATCGTCTTATCGCATGTAACATTGCGTGGCAGAATCGGAGAATCGTACCAGGCGTCAAAACATGTAAATTGCGCAACGAGTGGGTGGTTTAAAGGTGCCCAGCCATTGCGAAGTGTGCAGCCGCGCAGGTACGCATGGCACCGTACGGACACGTAGCGGGTACTACGCCAATTTTGCAAACGGAAGAATTATGGTGTGGTGGGCACTTCGCGACTGCACTTGCAGTAGACATTCTAGGATAGCTTGAAATGGTCAATGTTACGCGCGCAAACGTTCCTTTCCTTGCGTCACAGTTGAACGTGATTCGCACGGGGCCCGATTACGCTATCGCGTTCTGCTCTTGATGGCGAAGCGTCCCCCAATTTTTCAAACCTTGTAACAAACCGTGATGTCACTAACACTTCTCTTTGTTTTGATGCTTGTGCGATTGAACGGGTATCTGTATTTAGATTTCTTGGAAGAACATTTGAACTGAACTCATCACATAAAAAATTACATATTTGCATCTCCAATGTTTTCCAAAATTTGGCATCTGGTCCTCACTTGGCTAAAACATCAGCTTCACTGATACTTTCTCAACTATACTACTACTTATTATGGTGGGGCCCTACAAGCAAAACAAACATGTTTAAGCTGACAGTCTTTCAAAAACAAGCTCTCCGACACAAGGGAGACCTTGGATGGCTTGACCACACAACAGAGTTCTCAAAAAATTAGATACTCAAAAGTTGATAAGCTCTACAACCTCAAGCTTGCTACAACATACACGGCTAAATGCAGAAAGATAAATCTACATTTTTTACACGTATACTTAACAAATCGCAAGCAATATACTATAAGATATAGCCACTTTAAGGCTCCACCAGTAGTCGGAAAGACAGCCGCTCCTGTGGGACGCGTAATGACGTCAGCGCCGCCGTCTTGCCACTTCCTGACCTCGGCCTGAAGGGCCGCAACTGAAGGCACTCTAGGCGCTAGCGTCGACGGTGCGTCATAACGAAAGCAACCACTGGCAGCCGTGTGGAGTGCGCCCCTCCCTTTCCTCCATCCTTTTCGCGCCAGCAGTGGTGCTCCGCGGTCGCCATATCGGAGCCTGCTTACTAAGCCGCCGGCCTTGATGCAAAGTTTCGTATGCACCGTTGCATGGAAGTGAGAGTTGGCCGGCGTGTGCAGTTTTTGTGGTATTTGCTTGATGTGCGCCCTTGCCGCCGCGATGGTTAACGGCACGTGCCATTCGTACATCAAGCAATGGTACACGGATACCTGAAGAGCGAATTCCGCAAGATTTTTCCATTTTCATGCGGCGGGGTGTACGTGGGAAACTGGGCCAGGGGCGTAGCCAAGGGGGGGTTGGAGGGGTTCAAACCCCCCCGAAATTTTTCAATTTTGCTTGCGTATATAGGCACGCACACATACAAACGCACGCTCGAACATACATAAAGTATGGTTGAACCCCCCCCCCCCCCCGGAAAAAATTTCTGGCTACGCCCCTGGACTGGGCGGTACATCAGCGAGAGGCTTCGATGTCGGAAGCACTGATGTCGAAAGACTGATGTCGGAAGCAATCTTGCCACGCATTGTGCCAGGCATAGGTGCACACCCAGCCTATCTGACGTCGCCCTTCTGAAAGATCATCGTCAGACATCTTGAAAACAGCGCCTACACACAAGGACGAAAGCAACAACGGGACAGGCGCTGACTCGCAACTCCCATCCCGTTGTTTCTTTCGTCTACGTCCTCGTGTGTCTGCGCTGTTTTTAAGATGAATACCAACCAACTTGCCCAAATCACCGTTCTCCTAAACGTTATCGTCGAAGGCGCGCGAGGGAGATCTTCGACGCTTTGATATCTACCATAGCGGGGAGCTATGTGTAAGCGTTCCGTCGCTTGATTTTACACAAGTAAATCCGCTATCTGACGTTACGCACATGATTAAAATTGTAACCTAATCTTTTTTCATGCTTTCATGTATCTATACATACTGGTTTTTTCAATAAAATTTTCATTTGGCAGTCAGTGTCCATCCTCGTGTCGCCTTCCTTCGTCCTGTGTTCGCGCTGTTTATTCGCCTTTTGAGTTATGTACCAACTAGCCTGCCTTTCGCCGCTGGATTACGATGTTTGTAAAAAAAAATCGTGATTGAATTGTTTTTTGTGTGTCTTATCAACTGTCGCTAATGTTGCTATGCCAAGTTCTTCCCCCGTTCAATACATCCGATTTTATTGTATAATACCTAAATGACGTTCACGCAACTGTTGTACAGTGCTTGGGTGGTACGGCCATTGTCAGGCAGTTAATAGCCTTTAGCCGTACCTTCCATTGACATGTAACATGTTGAAAACAATAAAATGAAATGATATATGCCAAAATTAGCATAGGTTGACTTGAGTGTATGACGAACACAACTAGCAGGTCATAACATGAATAACGTGATATGCCTATCTTGTACGTCACGAATCTCTTTCCCTTAAGTCACGTGTCACTCATACCCGCATTCTACGGGCTGTCGCTCATACCCGCATACTACGGCCCGTAGAATGCGAGTATGCGCCACAAGTGATTCACAATGAAACATTGCAAATGTTAACGCGACAGCGTTAAGAGAACATACCGCAGAAAATCCGCTGCCGGCGTCGGCGGCGTTGTCAGTAAGCGAACTATCCTAACATACGAAAACAACCAAAATCATGGTTCGAGCCGGAATCGAACCCAGGCACTGTGCGTGCCAGTCGAGTATATTCTACCACAGAGCCACGCCAGGGCTTGAAACTGCTTCGGAAAAAGACGCCCTATAAGCGTCACGTCGGCGTAACGACAGTTGTGGCGGTATTATTGGCTATCCGCTTTTGTAACAATACACTCTGAAGAAAAGGTTGTATTACTTACTAATCTCAATTTACTAATTTTCACATATGTCACTGAGCTGTTAGTAAGTGCAGTTAGCAACGGCAAGGGTAGTAACCGTTACTAACCTTGCCGATACAGCCACATTTAGGGGCGGTTCTTACCCTCACCGTCGTTTACTAGTTATAATAGAGGTAGTAACGGTTGCTACCGAAGAACAAGTAATCACCGCGATCATTTTGCCTCACGATTCGCCCGGTTTTTATAATGGTGTAATTTACGAGCGTCAACATTACGGTATAACATCAAGTAATTATACACAAATGGTCACGAATGAGAACAGTGCACATACGTAACGCAAACGACAACGTCACGCGTGTGCTTCATAAGCGGTGCCAGGAGTATTTATGGCCCTACCTCAGGGAAACGTAGCTGGTGCCTGCGAGCAGTCTAGGCTTTGGATGAATAAATAAAATATTCCGCCTATATATATAACGTACAATCTGTTTAGGTGTGCGAGGTGACGTAACGTAGGACTCTTGACCAACCAGATTAAAATAACCAATATATTACGTCTATGCCGCGTTGTACCACCACAACAAGCCCTAATACACAAAATGCAAGACAAAATACTAAACTTACTATTGAATGGATACCACTACTAGTAAATTTGCTGCAAAAAGCTCATAATAATAACTTCTGGGGTTTTACGAGCCAAAACCACGATACGATTGAGGCGCGCTGTAATGAGGAATAATTTTGACCGCCTGGGATCCCTTAACATGCAGCTATACCTAAGTAAAGGGGTGCTCTTGCATTTCACTGCCATCAAAATCCAGCCTCCGTGACCGGGAACCGAACATACGTCCTCTAGCTTAGCAATGCCACAAGCTAACTGCTGGGCTCCCACGGTGTGTATATAGCGAAAAGCTAGTAAATGTACGTCGAGGTGCAACTGGGCGTAGTCACTATACGCTAAAGGCAGCAAGTACTACATTGCTACCCAAAGTAGCAAGGTAGCAACTGTGTGCAGATTGTTGCACGGTTTAGGCCCGTCGTTTCTTCTTATATTTCGTGACATAATACTGTGCTGCGTGTTCTGCAGTGTTTTTCGCCAAGCTTCCTTAGCTTTCATTGTGTGAGTACTGTCAGCCTTCCATGAATTTTTAATCAGTACAGGAGAGGCAGAATTAATACAAGATTGAATTAATACAATTAATACAAGTCTTCCCTATTTTTGCCAGGCATGCCCACGATGCACACCCACTATCTAAAATGCACAAAGACGTCGATACACCTCGTCACATTTTGTTCAAAGCAAAAAACTTCGGTGAAAAAAAAGCAAAAAAATTTCGGTGACCTGCCTACACTGACTGCTTCGCATATCGACTTCCACAATGCGTGGGATCTGCCGGAGCTTTTCCCTTCTAAGTTGTGCATGACCATCGCAATCGGCCGTGGCTGCTCCGCTGGGCGTGTGGCGTGGTTTCGATGACGTCCAACGCAGGAGAAATACACCACATCCATAGGCACGAGCGCTTCGCTGAAGAGCGGTACATCAGACGAATGACCCTCATCATAACAGCACATACCCAAGTGGCCAGAAAAAACGGATAGACAGATACCGCGAAGTCTGTGAAGTATCGTAATAATGCTAATCGTGTGAAACAGTGTTAAGTAACCTGGCACCAGCGACTCGTCGTGCCTACCCGATGCAATAGCACCTCCGATAGTAATATGCACAGTTGCGTATGGTACCTTTTCTACCTGTGTACAACAGCGCGGTTTCCTGCCGCCAATGTTGCGCACGCCATGTCCTAGTCTGGGCCGCATTGAACCAGCCAAGCGTAGCTGGAAGGGACTGGTATAAGCAGTAAAGGTTATGGTGGCACTTACGCATCAACGACGAGAGGTACGTGCAGCTGTACTTTCGGTCCCAGCGTGACTGTCAGCGACGAGTTGTGCAGGCTATACCGCCTGGCCACATCAGCAATCACCTCCAACCTCACCTCGTAGTGGTACACTGCGTAGTGACAAAGTCTAGTTGTTTTTGGGACGACTTGCGACTCAAGAATCCAAAAATGAAGCAGGGAAAAACACACATGATACACAAAGATATTTGTTCCTTGCGCAGTCTGCCTTCCTGCTTGAGCTACTAGAATGCCTTACAAAACCAACTGGTGGTACACGCTGTGTTGTCGACGCCAGGATTGAGCATTCTGCCTGCTTGGGCTAATTGGTACAAGCGCTGTAGTCTGTCTGTAGTCTGTACAGCGCTGTAGTCTGTCTTTCTATTCTCGTCCTCGTTTTTGTTGTAGTAATATTCGTTCAAGCTGGAAGCACACCAACTCGCCCACCTGACAGTTCTGATGGTACAAGGTACTCGTGAATTGCAGCAACCAAAGACGCAGGCACGGAAGAAACGACACGAATGACGAATGCTCATCTGTCCTCCCGTTTCTTGTGTCCCTGTGTCTTTGTGCCATCCGCCACGGAGGTCTAGCGGTTATGGCGCTCGACTGCTGACCCGAAGGTCGTGAGATCGAATCCCGGCCGCACCAGCCGCATTTAAATGGCGGCCAAATGCTAGAGGCTCGTGTACTTACATTCACGTGCACGTTAAGGAACACCAGTGGTCAAACGTACCAGAGCTCTGCACTACGGCGCCCCTCGTAATCATATCATGGCTTCGGGATGTAAAACCCAAAAAATTATTATTGTGTTTTATGTGGTGCCGTTCAGTGGCAGCAGTTAACTGCGCGGAAAGGCAAAGACAAAACAAGGGTAACAGCATGGGCACTTTTCCGGCAAACGTATGTTGTTTTCGCGCAACTGCATTGTTCTGTTTTCAACTTGACCAGCCATGGTATCTTAGTTACTTAGGTGCCGCGCTGCTAAGGACACACTGAGAAAAGAAGTTTGTTTTTGGCCACCGCGGTCGCAATTATATGCGGCTGCAATGAAAAAAAACATGGCTGATCCATCTGTCATGTGAATCGGTATAACACGAAAGTGAAATGTGTCTTCACAGACGTAGTTGAGCGTTTGTTGTGTTCTTTCGCCCCAAGGGAGAAGGAATGAATGCTAGAGCAACAAATTGCAATGTCACCTGAAGAAGGGCAAGCAGCTCGAAACTTGCAGCACGGAACACGGAAAGGAGCACGGAACGAACATACACAGGATGAGCGCGAACTAACTTTCACAGTTGTAACTTATTTCTGTGTGAGCAGCGCGCTCCTTTCGCAAAGCGGCCGCTGCGGTGAACGAAGTGACCTTCGTGCTCTCAACACAAACTTGCGGTGAGAGCACAAGACGTACACACCACCGCCATCACGAGATAAGCCGCCCAAGCGACTACGTCTGTAGAGGTGCGCGCTCATCCGCGTGGGGCGACGACCTTTAAAGCGCGCTCCTCGAGCCCTTCGCGACATCTCGCTAGTGATAACGAAAACAAGCTGATGTACCACGATCTCCGAGTACCGCCACCGGCAAATGGTGTATATAAATAGTCCGCCGTTAGCATGGCAAAGAACGTACCGTCTGTGGCCGAATCGTTTCGCGCCCCGCGCTCCGGAGCGAGGGTCTAAGTTCGACTCCCGGTGACGGAACTTTTTCTCCTGGTTTTTCTTTGCCAACTGTTAATCTTATATTTTACAACGTCATATCCGTGACGGAAATAGTAGAGCCATGGTGGACCCCGGCATAAAACACTTTCGTGTTAAAATACCTTAGATTTAGATGCAAGCTAAGAACATTACTTGTTTAAGTTCATCGGCGTCCCTTCTAGGCGGCGTGCCTCGTAACCACATTGTGTCTGTCACGCAAGATTTCCAGAATTCAAAGGATGCCTGAATGACTTCTTCAATTGTGTTATTGCTTAGCTACCGTGTTATGAATTGCTTGCACAATAAATCGGACGACGCAACGTCTATCATGGCAGCTACGAGCAATTGGTTGTTACTTGCAACAGGTTCTTAACAACAGCTACGAGCAATAGTTCTTATGAGTGCTTTACCTCCTTAACTCGTCGAGCACGCCCGGTCTCGTGCTGAAGTCACCCCCCTCATTTCAGAGTGATGTTTCACCATCTAGACAGCAAGAGGTACAGTGGTCAGTACACTCTAAGAAAAAAAAGAGTCAAAAGAGGGTCACGGCCGCGTGACTCTTTTCGGGTGTCCATCTGACCCCTTTTGGAGGTACAGGCAGAGAAAGAGTTAGCATTTCGGCTGGAGTTACGGGACTCTCCTGAAGTGCGTTTCGATTGGCGGCGCCGCCGTATACGCTATACATATCGTGCGCTTGCCCTTTGGCGCCGTTGTGGCGCGTTGGCTCGCCGACGGAGGCGAGACAACGCGCCACAACGGCGCCGGGGTGGCGCGCCGCTTCTGCCTCCTCTCTCAGTCTCCTCGTCTATTGGAATGCGTTGCGTGGTTGCGTTGGTTGCGCTGGTTGCGTGTCTGTTCATGCGCGTCTTCGGTGGTGTTGACGCCGGCTCCGTGCACGAAGTGACGCTTGTACGGCGGAATATTCATGGTGCTACGGATACGGACAACGGGCGCCAGTTAACGGTGAGTGTACTGCTTTCGTAGGTAATAATTAAACAGCCTTAGCTGGGCGTCTGCAGCAGCTCTGCGGAAGTTATCTGCCAGCCATTTCCAACAGCAGCCTGTGTCTGCAGGGCTGTTGCGGATGCCCAAATGAAGCTGTCAATTAACGAGTTACCACCGTTATGCGCGTTGCTGTGCAAGCTCCCTTATAGTGAGCGATGCAAACAATTATCACGGGTCATTTTTTGCTGATCGCACGTTGTGTCTGCACTACTGAATGTGCAAGATGTCGTTTTGAGATGGACTTTAGTCTACTTCATAATAATTGAGTGTGCAGCGTGCTTCCGCGCGTGGGAACGTCAAAAAAATGCCTGTGTACAGAACGCTCAGACGCTCTATATATAATGGTGTTACGATATGGGTTCGGGGAGCAGGTTTAATGCGTGGTGTCAGAGACGCTTGTGAGGGCCGCAAGGAAGAGGACGCAACTGGCACGGCACACAAACATATATTCTGACATAAAAATACACAAACAACCCAAATACAAAGCGCAGCAAGACAATAACCACGCGAAGCGTCTTTAAAAGGAGTTAGTGAAACGCCACGCTCACTCCAAGGGCCTTGACTTGGCGGTCGTGGCTACGTTGTGGGTCTTGTGCGAGAGAAGCCAGGCGGGATGTCGCAGGTTCCTCTGCGTCCGCTGGGCGCCGGGACAGAAGACTGTCGTTGCGAGGTCCCTCGGGCGTTGACGCTCGACCAGGTCCCTCCGACAGATGTTGGCCTCTCGAACGCTGACGTCCGACCAAGCCAATGCGTCTTCTCTGCTGCAGCTTCTGGCTCCGTCTGATCGGCCGACGTGGCCTGTTCTTTCTCTTTCTTTTTCTCGCGCCGCGCGGGCACGTGCAGAGAATTCTTCAGGATGGGCAACACTCTTATTTCAGTGTGCGCGCTTGCGCGTTTTCGGCGCCGCTTCGTCGTATCATAGTCCCTCAATACTTTATAGTATATATATAATATATAGTCGTATTCTAAGCGGCGTCAGGGCACCTCATCACAAATGGTTTTAGGGGCGCAGCTCCTTAAAGCGGCACCCGTTCGTCCCCGTCGTAGTGCCTAACCAGTCTTAACGCTAGTACCAGATCTTGACCTCCAAGGTGGTGCCGGTGGGAGATTTCTCCTGTGCGTTGTTGAACAATAAAAAATTCGCAGCGTGCGCGTTAACTAAAAGCCGAATTCTTCTGTCTCTCATTCCCCATTAGCAGCCATTGGCATGTTCCAGTAGGAAACGTTAGTAGAAGTAAGTGTAAGTGTTAGCTAAAAGCCGACTTCTGTCTCTCATTCCCATTAGCGGCCATTGTTTACCTCCAAGGTAGTGCCTGGTGAGATTTCTCCTGTGCGTGATTAAACAATAAAATTTTGTTCAAAACGCCGTTGATTGATAAAATAAACCAACGAAAGACGCCAGATGTTTTCTAAAAGCAAAACGAAAAGACGCCAGATGTTTCTAAAGCAAAATGAAAAGACGCCACTGCTTAACGAAAGACGCCAGATGTTTCTCCTCTCCTACGGTCCCCCCCTCCCTATCTTGCCTCGCGGCGCATTGGCGCCGACGCAGGCAGCGTCGCGGCAGCGTCTTGATTGAAAAACCGACCGCTGCGCTGCACAACCGTCACTCCCTGACCACCCCCTATATATAGGCACTGGATTCTGACCTCCAAGGTAGTGCGGTGTGCGATTTCTCCTGTGCGTGATTAAACAATGAAAATTCACAGCGTACATGTAAAATTAAAGTGAGCTGCAAGTCGTCATAACTCTCATCGAACCTTTAGTATAAACGCGCCCGATCTCACGTCGGTGATGATGTACTGGGCAGAATTCACGGAAGATTCACGGTTTACCGATGAACCTCCGCAGCTTCGCCCACTCATCATCATTCACTCTCCGTGGATATGCTGTGATTTTTTTTGTTGGCTTAAAGACGGGTAGTTTGAGGTGCAGATAGAGTACGGTGCTTCCAGAACGTACGCGGTAGTCATTCTAGTTGGATACGTCTCGCCGGTAAGGCGGGAAAGCTCCATACATTCGACGGCGCGCGTTGTTGCGGCCGCCGCCGTGCATTCTTTTTCCCTCATTTCTGTTTGCTGTTTTCGTGTTTGCATACACTGCGATGACGTTGGGCTTATAACAGAATCGAGTGAGTGTACGTGATGTGGGAGCTATGTGCGGTAATTCTAGCATATGGCATGTCTCATCTCGACGTAGACGGCATACGCACGCGCTTTTGTCGTTCGGGCCATCGTACTCGCATGTGTTCATATGAGTATTTAAGGATTGGTTGCGTTTGTAAAACATGCGGTCAGTAACCGCTCACGGCATGCCCCTGACTGCCGGAGGATGTGCTTTGGTGTCGGGATATGCCGGCGCAAAGCCGTGTTTATTCTGAAACCAAATTTTGAAGCGATTTCTCAGAAAAGAAGTGCCTGCATTCGTGTATAGCCAGTGCCTATTGCGAAACCAGGTTCCCGCTGCCTTTTACGGGAAATTTGTTTTTGTTGCGAAATTTGGACGAAACACTCGTGGCAGAAGTGTGTACAATAACGTGTGTTGAACAAGGGTGGTTTTAAATACAAATAATCAATGTGTGTGTTTTGGTTATTCCCAGAATCCCGATTACTTCTCCCGCCTCTTCACTCCAGTTGACAGCCACACTCGGGGAAACGAAGGTGCCGCTCTGGTCTGGCGCCTCACCGCTCGTGATGGAAAATCAACAGCGGCGTTCGCCCTGTCAACGAGACAGTCGGTCCTACATTTCCTTTCGTTGGACAAGACGACGTAGGAAAAGAGGTGAGTGGCATCCACGCAAAGGAGCCTAAACCAATTTCTTTGTTGTTTAAAGAGGCTCACATCGTCTTGTGCTGCAAGTTTGACGCCAATTAACGTGTTTACAAAAGCTCTATTTGCATGTTTTTGTTTTACACGATAACGGCAAAAAACTTGTTCCATACCATGCCTGGTTTGCATTTGTTGTTTTGTTGTCGCCTTTATTATGTCTGTGGAACCGCTTATTGTGTAGGTTTTGCAACCTTTACTGCAATTTCATTTCTCCATCATAATCTCACGTTCCTGCTTTTGAGATACCGTTTTTTCATGGTGCTCAGTCTAACAGGAGCGACACCTGCAAGCCACAAGTCTGATTCCTCCAGCCGTCACCACTTTTTGATTGTGATTCCTAATCATAAGGAATAATATAGAAACATGATGCCGATTTGTTCTGGTTATTTATCACCATATTACACTGTGCACATCACAGTCACACATTTTAGTTGGCTATACTCATACAAGCATGTATATGGGAATACCGAAACTTCTTTATGTGAAATCACAGACCACTCTCATGGTTTTTCGTGCTTTCCATATAACTTTGCTGGAAAATCGTGTGTGTTTGACGAGTTTTTATTAAAATAATGCTAAAACTGGACTATTCTTTTTTTACAGTCGCTGAACAGAAAGGCAAGTATTATTGGACTTGCTTAAAATGAATACTCCACTATTTTCAACATAGTCGCGCAAAAGTAGAGCAAGGGTCCAATGAGTACTTAAAATACTTGTGGATCGCTTGACGCTTCGGTGTGGTCACTTGACCCCCCTCGGAGTGTTACCGGCAAGAGTCGCCCTATAGGCGGTAACGTGATCCTTCGGATGGGAGTCTTTCCCCTCTTCCTAGAGGGTCTGGGGACTCTCCTGGAGCGAGCCAATCCTCACCCACCAAGAGAGTCACCGTGACTATTTAAAGAGAGCCCTATACGTGGCAAGTCAGAACTCTTCGAAGAGTCACGCATACTCTTTTTTCTTAGAGTGCAACTGAAACTCAATAATCGAAGCACGTGGCTGCTGGCGGTGAGGGTGACGGCGAGGGCGAGAACGTTCTTCACGAACGGTGACTGCATCCGGTAAGCAGTCGTTCTGGCTGTGGTTCTCGATGGTGCCGGCGGAGCACTGCAATCCTTCGTAACGCACGCCCACCAGCTACAACCGCCTCGCGCGGCGCGGCACATGAACAGTGTTGTGTAGCCATTGCAAGTGGCGCTCCGCCGGTGCCACAAAGAACCACGGACCGAACAGCTGTCTACCGGACGCATTCACCATCTCTCACAAGAGCCTTCACTGTCACCTTCACCGCCAGCAGCCACGCGCTCCAAGTACCGCTTTCCAATCGCCGAACACTGTACTCTTAAGGCGCATTCTAGTGGTGAAGAACTATCGATGGCACTATCGATAGTATCGATAGTTGAGTCACCTATCGATGGTAAAAGATACTATCGATAGTGCTACCGATAGTAAGTACTATCGATAATTTAAAATCAACAGCGCGAACTCATTGCAGAAAAAAAAATTACATTATCTCCCACTAAAGGGAACCATGCGGGGATGCGAAGCAGCGCATGGGTCGACTTCAAGTTCCGTCCATCACGGGCACCTTGCCCGATGTTAACGCGTCCTTGCAAGTGGAGCACACCATGATGATTCACTGTAGTTGCTGTTGCTGTTACGCATCCTGAACTCTTGTTGAAGTACGCCACGCGGGTTCATCGCAGAATCTCGTTCCCCGAGGCCCTCATGTGATTGCTGAAAGAGTGTAAGGGGGAGAGGCCACAGCGTCTTACATAGCTCCTTACACAGGCCCGAACGCGCTAGCGCGTGCCAGCACACATGGTTTTGTCCAACGTTACTAGAACAAACTCAGTTTAAAAGCTCCGCCGGAGAGGCGGTCCGCGTGGCGGTCGTGAGAACTAGTGGCGCTGCAGTCACGTCTAGCTCTAGCAGGCTTTAGTCTAGCTCCCGCGGCTGGCGCTTGTTGTGATCGGTGCCGCCGATGTACGAGCGCACGTGGGTTGCAGCATCGTCTGCGCTTTGTTAGCTCGTCATTTTTGCGACTGTTCTTGACCAGGCTTAGCGTCTTGCACGAATACACGTGCATTATGTACGAAGCGTAACGAGAGCGAACAGATTCACAGCGGTATGCCGACTTGCTTTGCGCCGGGCTGCAAGAGCGGCTACCGCAACGACGACTCCGCTTCACGACACTTCTTCGGACCTGCAAAAGAACCTACGCCATTCAAGCTTTGCATCGCAAAGATAGAAAGCTTACTGCGAAATGCAAGGTCTGTGACGTTCATTTTGAGAGTGTCGACATTGTAAAGCACTATCGTCGTGTCGTTGCGGGACAAGAAGTTTTGATCCCTCGTGGAAAGTGGGAACTCGCGCCAGGTGCCGTGCCGCGCTTGTTCCCAGCACTTCCACCCCACATTTCAAAGCCAAAATGTTGGGGGTTTAGGCGCAAATCCCCCCAAAACGCACGGCGTCCCGCGAAAGCCCAGTGCCCAATTTGGAGGAGCCGCCAGAAATAGAACAGCAAAACGAAAGGCAGGCGATTGCATATATACGCTACCGAGAATGAGAGTTGCATCACACTGACATTCGATCAGTTGTCAGCTGTCGCTATGCCTTCGAAGCAGTGGATATTCTAGAGATTTTACGACGAGGTATTGAACAAGATGTGCGGAATATTTTACACTCGCCAGCTCAGGAACGGGCTGCTCAGCGCAAACATTTGACACGGTACACATAGGAAAGACGAGGACCAGCGCTGGTCCTCGTCTTTTCTATGTGTACTGTGTCAAATTTTTTGCGCTGAGCAGTTTAATAATGAAATACCAACTAGCCTAATCCCACACTTTGCTTCGGGAAGGGACTTACTTGTGCAAAAGATAATTGTAGTTGACGAGCCAATTTAACTGCGTAGTGAACGGCTACAGCACGAAACGCAAATGGCTGTCGTACAGTGTAAGGAGCTGCGGGCATGGAACATCTGCTCGGTGAAATTGAAAAACTGAAGTTGAATACTGACGACTCTTCTAGCGACAGAGTACGCGCGAATAACTGCTCGGTGCTCACATCACGGCCGATCTGTTCGAATTGTTTAAGGCAGCGAAGAAGGATGCGACGTAGAAAGATGAGACACGGGAAAAAAACAATCCGCTGAAATAATTGCTCAGAGAAGACATCTATTCGATGTAATCGCACACTGAGGTTTCATTTACCGAGTTCTCGTAAAATTTTCCGATTTAGGGTCAGTATCCCTTTAACCGTCGCGAAACGTGTCTTGTAAACATTGCAAAGCATTGGTGATGTTTTTCGAGAAAGTTTTTTTCAATAAATTGTAGAAACATGAGTACTGTTTCTCTAGAACGTTTTTATCTCGAGTAAGTACGCTTCTTTGTGCACTATAAGGGCTTTTACAAATGTGTTGGGTTGTTCTTGATCTAGATAAGACGGCAGCGGCTAAAATTATGGTAATAGTTATAAAAATACTCTGAAAACCCTCATTCGCTTAGAAACACCTATGCTTGGAAATTAAGCGCAATATAGACAGCTCAAATATTCTCAAAGGGTCGTGAAGTCGACGAAGGCAGCAGTCAGCAGGTCCGAGATGAAACTCTTTACTTGGCCGAACTTTTGGCCGGGAAACTGAAAGTCAAACTACAGCAATACACTGATAGCGGCGAACAGAGCGTCGACCGTCGATCAACTGACAAGCAGTCAAGCGCGTCGGCTTTTATACAGGCGCTATCGAACTTTCCAGCGATATCGCTGGTGGCGGCGTTATCTCTCGACAAAGCTGGAACATTCGCGTGCAGCGCGAAATCTTACCAAAACGATCTATTACAATCGCAAAGCTTCTCGAACACTGCTTCGCGGACAGCGTCGAGCGTTGATAACCGTGCTTGCTGGTCAAACCTGAATACATCAAAATAAAACAAGAAGTGGACGTGGCAATATAGACCGAACATCGATTCTTAGCCAATCAATGAACAACGCACGCGGGCCAATGCATACAGATGACCTTATGCATATCCACCTAAGCATCCATCTAACTAGTACAATAAGAAAGCTGGCGCGCAGATGCCACGAGCAACTGCGCGGCGCATCGCAGCGTTATGCCGTGGCAGCAGACGACGCGCCGATAGTGGCGCAAGACGGAACTGCAGCGCCGCTAGTTCTCGCGACCGCCGTTCGGACCACCCTCCTCCGCTGGCGGAGATACGGAGCTTTGAAACTGAGTTTGTTCTAGTAACGTTGGTTTTGTCTGCGTTACGCCAAGCTGGGACAACATACAGCAGCCCGGGCCCCTAAAGTGCTCTGCACGTATCATCGTCAAGGCGGTCGAAGAACAAGAGGAAGAAGACTTCTCCTTGGCGCAAGCGCGCACTCATATGGCTATGCTATTGGCCGCGAGATCGAGCGGAGTCTCCGCCTGGCGGCTACTGGCTGAAGCACGCCTAGTGTGGATTGCTCCATGCGTCGTCTGCTAGCCGCGTTGTGTTTGCATGTGCGCGTACGTCATGCAGGGCCTCAAAAGGTGGTTTGGTCCGTTGCGTTGGTGTAACTTTAACCGCTCGTACGTATGCCTAACAACATGTAAAGAAGCATTTGGCCTTGATCGGCTTTATATGTACTGTAATAGGATCAGTGAGTGCACTTGTCGAGAGTGCTGTGTGTAGTTGTCGTACCGTCCGTTCACTAGAGTCATATCAGTGTAGGTGCCGCTCTGTGGTTCAAGCGCTTTGCAAAGTGCACTTGGCGTTGTCCTAAAGATGAGAAGTATTAAATCTCATGTGAATATAGCCTTTTAGCGGTTCGGTGGTTAAAAAAAAAGGCTCTCATGCACTTGCGCGTTGTGGTTAGGTGTATAACTTCGGGACTGTCGTTTATAGGTTACGCGACGAGCTTTAGTTGTGTACGGTCCTGGTCCCACGGCAGAGAAATATTTCTGTCAAGTCACGTCTGACACTTCGGTACTTAAATTATCCCCTAAACACAACAGAAAATGGAATGACACGGAAATCACAAAACTGTGTTGCCTTGCTCAATTATAACTTGTGGCGAAATGTATACAAGGACACCCGTGTACTTGCGAGGTAGCTTATGCCTGTCAAATATGCGCTGTGGCAAGTTCAGTGTCGGAAGTGCGTCAGGCCTCAATCTCTTCCGCGAAAACCCTTAAAAAAAGAGAGCGAGCGAGAAAATATATTCATCAAGACAAGCAGTGGCGATAAACTCGCTCGCGCATTTTCATCACTTACGTGGCGTGTGAGCGCTCATAAAACGATACCCTTTGCTATGTACCGGATCATGCATACAGACTTGCCGCGTTTCGGTGCACGTACTTGCCCTGCGGAATACTGAGAACTGTTCTCGCGGCCGTGTAAACACAATGGAACATGCGCGAACTACAAAAGGGCTCGGGGACTCTCGTTTAAACAGACTCATAGCCAAGCGCGAACGGACTTTTCATTCACAGCGCAGACGGTACATGAATGACAAAGAATAAATTCCATGAATTAATTTTCTTCTTTCTCGATTGATTCTCGCTTAATATTCCTGCGGAAGTGTAGGAAAATCAAAGCACAGGGAAGCTTCCCGAGAGTTCGCGTACTGCGACAGTCTTCACGCTCGTAGTGCACAGCAGCAACAAGCCTATAAATGTACACATTAGCGAAGTAATCGCTTACTCAGCATTCTTTCTCGTCTGCGAATGCGAATGCACCGTCGTCGAAGTGCTTGCTGCACACCATCGCGTACTTGGAAGGCGTCCTGCCGTTAAGAAGCCTAACGAGCCACAGTCGGCGACGTTCCGCGTCGGTGGGATAAAAATGGAAGCTTATCCCTAGCTCTGTGCAGTATGTGCGGCATTTTGGCACCAAACAAAACCTCACCATCGATAACAAAGAGTTTTCTGCGGGTACGGAACACAAAATCACGATGTGAAAACAGAAGTCCCGTGCACTTCTACACACACCACACGAAACCAGTATCCACACTAGCGGGGTGACGGCGCTGCCACCTATAGGTCGATCTCGCCGCGAATAGGTGGTAGAAAGCGGACGATCGCCAATGGAACTGCGGACCTACGGACACAGCCCCGAGCAAAAGCTGCTTCGCATCTAATAAATTTGGTTCCCCGCGCGCGTGGTACATAGCGGAGGCGGAGGAGCAGGCTGTAGCGGAAAGGAAGCCGTTACATGGGGTAGAACTGCGCGGCTTGAGTTTTATATTGCATTTGATGATTTCAAAACAAAAAAATTATCAAGAACTAAGTTTGCTAATTGTAAGATGTAACTGGTTGCTTTTAAATATTAATTTATTGATGGAGATATGCCGCCATTTTCACTGCGCAAATAATTTATCTCCATAAAAATTTGCTCATAAATTAAGCGAATGTGATAGTAAACTATCGCAAATATTTTGGCAATTTGGCCAGCCAGCAACAGCATCGTTATTCGCACCACTATGGATAGTTTGTCACGTGGTTGTGGCGGTGAAGAATTCTCCAGTAAGACTGGGAAATACGAAGCTCTTTTTTTTGGTCGAACTTGAGCCCAGAAAATCAAAACTCAAAATACAAGCGATAGACGCTGCGCACTGATTGCGGCGAGAATAATCGCCGGCCGTCGAGTAATCTGATAACCGGTGGAACGCTTCGTCTTTCATACATCAGTCATCAAACCTTCCAGCGTTATCGCTGGTGCTCACGTAAGCTCTTGAATAAACTTGAATATTCGCGTCCGGCGCGTAATCTTAAAATGTCAAACAATCGCGAAGCTTTTTAAACATTGCGGCGTGGTCTGCGTCAAACACATATAACAGTCTGTGGGTGAAACCCGAATACATCAAAACAAAGCGATAAACAGGCGTGGCAGTAATATCGCTAGTAATATTACCGATGGTACTACCGATTCGACTATCGGTAGTTTATCAAGAGTAGTACTATCGATAGTTTGTTTACACTATCGGTAGTTTCAAAGAAACTATCGATACTATCGATAGTCAATTTACCGATAGCTCTGCATCACTAGCGCATTCACACCTGCGACTGGCATCGGTCGCGCGACCAAGTTAGTTAGGCTGTCTCTGATTACGCTCTCATCGTTAATTATCAGCTACTACAAATGTTTGTCTCTTCCTTGATGAAGGACGTTATTCGCCGGGACTGAGATGTCCCATCAAGCGTAAACGTGGGTGCATCCACTTTAAACGGTGCTGTAGCTGCCAAACACCAATAGACATTGTGCAAGCTATCTTACATCAATAGAAAGTGAACATTCAACGACATTTTGTAAAGACGCGTTCCTATGACCGAGGAATCAACCATGTTTTTTTTTTTTTTGCTGATGCCCCGTAGACGGAATAATTGCGATTAAATTATTATTTTAAAGAATTGGAGACCTATAATTCCTCCGCACAAAGGACTATTACCAAAACAAAATCAACTCCAGCGCCTTTCAAATGGGTGCCGCAGTGCTACAGTTGACCTGCCGAGGGGGGGGGGGGGTCGATCCCTTCCTTAAAAATTGGAGCCCCCCAGACGCTCCCCCCCCCCTTACTTTAAGTCCTGCGTCCAAGTACATGTCAAATTTCTTGAGTTCAAATACAATCTCGAGGCATTCGCGCTCGGTGACAGCATAAATCTTTTCCGCTGGCGTTAGGGTGACTGGCAAACGCAAGTAGCCGCAATGCACCCTCGAAATCCCGTAGCAAGGCAGAGCCGAGGCCATACTCCCTACCGTCTGTTTGCAGCACAGACGGCTTGTTTAAGTCGGGGAGGTTCTCAGCCATTGGACTGGTCAGTGTTTTAATATACATTTTGCTAACGTTCACAGCCACTCACGGCTTTTCGGACTAATTCACTGAATAGAACCGTGAGCTCTGCGCAGCGTGCTATGAAAGCACGGTGGCATGCAGTAATTCCGAAAAAACGCTGCAAACTCTTGACATCGCACGGTCACTTTTCAGGTGAGGATACTCGCCAGACGCGATCGACCAGATAACGTAACAACGCCGCAATGGTCCGATGACTGCAGCAGATACATATCGGTGGGTCGACGCAACTTCCAAGACCAAAACGTTTTGCCTTAGGAACCGGCATTTTGCAGGAAATGTGAACTTCCTAGTCAGGGGATGCTGCTTGGCAAGCTAGCAACTAAAGCGGAAACGCACGCCCTGGTTTTCGCGAGCGCAAAACGCGACATGCGGGCGACATCGCCGTTGCCGCCGACAACGTCCGTTGCCATACCAACGGTAGAGAAACATTGTCTTTGCAGTTGCATCGTCCCGCCGATAGATGTCCGTTGCCGTCACCGGAGCAGCGGATGCGCGCCATTGGTACTTTATCTGGTCGAACGCGCGTCGCACACAAGCCAGGAAGTGTCCCCGCCCACCTGAAAAGTATATATCTTACACCGTGACCCCAAGTCGGCCCTCACCGCAGTACGGGTAGTACCCGGCAGTGCGCAGGTAGACGAGCAGCGAGCGCGAAGCGTCACTCAGCTCCCGGTGTTGCACCGCGGGCTCTCCGAACCGCAGGCAGCGGTCGTTGCGCGCCCCGCAGTCGGTGCAGCGACCAGCCACAAAGGATGGCCAGTCCGTACACACGAAGCCCACCATGGCGCAAGGTGCGGCCGTCGCAATCGTCTCCATGTAGTAGTCGTACGAACGCAAGTGTTCGCACAGAAGATCCGCCCCTGCAAGAGGCAAGCGAGTCGCATATCGAAGACAATGAAGTGCTAGGCCTGGTTCACCCACATTCTGCAACGGCGTATGATGTGCGATGTCCGGTTTGTGACCAAATAAACAGCAAGGAAAGAGAAAGAATGACTGTTAGGCACTTCCGGTCTTGCGGTCACTTTCGGTTCCCACTCGCGGACTTCCAATATTCATGTGAGCTTGAGGCAGACTAAAAAATGCACATTTCTCTGTTCAGTCTCAAAGCAATGAGTCAGTTGTCTGACAAATATTTAACTCCGCGTCCTCGATTCTTTTACCAACGCTGCTGTGACATGCTGTGCGCGGACTTGCATACGCTTCGCGCTAGCGCAGCTTGTAGCAATCGTCATCTGCACTTTTCTCTCCCTTGTGCCGTGGAGAGAACGCTACTCCAGCCGCCATTCCTTAGACTCTTATTTATAGCATCACTGGCACTGATGTTCCTTACCACCTTCGTGTAATCCTTACTACGGGTATCAGTAAAGAACGAATCATTGCTCGAACAGCGTAAGCCTAAACGACGTTGGAAAGCCCTGGATACTGAGATAGCTAATATTAAATAACTCAGCTGAAAATCACTGCAAAAAGATGTAAAATCTACAAAAGGTGAAACAAGCGCGAGGATAAAAATACATATTACATGCATTGCGATCTCAAGTAAATAAATGCTTACAGTGACCTAGCTAAGGACTGCGTTTACTTCCCTGTGCGTGCCTGCGCGTAGCACCTTAGGGTCTAGGCTTGTCGGCGTGCATCGTCGTCTGCTTAGCGCAGTCCATTTGCTTGAACGCAAGAGAAGGCGCCACCGCCTCAGCGCTCGCCGTGTGGCGAGAGAGAGCGAACGGCGCGCGTTGACTATGGAAACGCGCTTTCTGCGATGAACGCTTAACTACCAGCTCGCAAGGAACGAGAACGCGCCCTCGCCCGCGAGAGACAACGCCGACGCAGGCAGCGTCTGCTAGCGAGTTGATTGAAAAAACCGACTGCTCGCGCTGCACAACCATTCGCCTGCCACTCCGTATATACGGGCACTGGATCTTGACCTGCAATGTAGTGCCGGTGGGAGATTTCTCTTATGTGTTGTTGAACAATAAAGATTCGGCAGCCTGCACGTTAACTATAAGCGGACTGCGGGTCTCTGTGTCTAATCTTTCTTCTGTCTCTCATTGCCCTTTAGCAGTGATATTGCGGTGGGAATTACCGGCGCACGCTGCATGCTTCGCCCGTCCACAGGTTTCACGTTAGTGGAGCTGACACACCCTTCCCTACATGCTTCGCCCCTTCCCAATTTTTGTGCGTCGTAGATGCACGCACGCACGCATTTATGCGTGCGTGTGTGCGTGAGCTCGTGCATGCATCTCGTATGTGCCTGTGTGTACGCGCGTGCATGTGTAGGGCGGGCATTGTGATGAGTAGAACAAGACTCACTGGAGCAGTTTGGCTGCCTGTCACCGCCGTTGGGAAAGAAGTCGATGTGGCCGATCGGCTCCTTCAGTCCTGTAAATCAGTACATTCAAGATATGTAAAAAGAGCCATTCTGAAGTTGGCTTCTTCGCAGTACGCTTTCATTTTAAGTAATGCTGTTTTTATTGCAGAAACAATATTTCCAGTGGACACAAATCTTAACCGTAGATGCGGCTGATGTCCTTTCGAGGAGAGAGAAGCGTCAAGCCGCTACGCAGGCGGTCACGTAACGACCAAACTTTTTCATTATTACCAATATTCGCTGCGTTCCTCAGCACTTAAAAAGACAGCACTGTGCTCTAGCGTTGAGGTTGTTTATTGTACGCCCAATAAAGCATGGGAAGTTATTCTGTCTCCTGTGTCTCTCTTGTCCCGCTCCCCGTGGCTGTGATAAAGCTCTCAACGGCTGTTTTGTAATGAGCCTATGCAAGTGAATCGAGTTGATGCGTCAACTATCGCCTAAGGTGTACTCACAACTACGACGTGGAGAATGGCAGCTTTTTTCATGTTGGCAGCTTGCGATTACTGACGTAACCTTGACAAGCACAATACTGTATGCCTGAACCATCTACCTCGTTACTGTAAAAGGAGCTGCAATTTTCAGATCTCTGCATGTGAATACGCGGTGGCGGCCGCATATTCTGTGCATGGTTCACAGCAGTCAACATTCAATTCATTAGAAGCACTACCTGCTTGTACGCATTTCCCGTTGTCTGTTTTTGACGTAACTTGAAGCAGCGCCAAAAAGACAAGGACAGAAATCCAAAACGAACACAGACAAGACGAGTGCTGAACTCCCAACTGAAGATTTTAGTTAGAAATACTGGCTTTATACAATGGCAAAAAAAAAGGTCAGCAACAAAAAGCTTTAATACCGCCAACGGGTTTTGTGCCGATATTGAGGATCCATTTGATCGCTTGCCCATGATAAGTTCTTGGCTGCTATATGTTAATAAATCAATGGAATAGGCGCACGAGAATCTCTGGGCTCAGCAGGCATAAGTTGGAGAATTTCATCACGCTTTTAAACAGCTTTATCTTCGCTCAACAGTCAGTAACCACAGCGGGAAGCTTTATATCCAACTCAAGGGTATGTGTATTGAATCATTCATTGCTCATATATTTAGAGACATATTTTACCTAGCATTTACATCCGAATTTGTGCTGTTTTAATTGACTCTTCGGGCATTTATGGCTACGTGGACGACTACGATTCTTCTAAAGCAGCGACTCATTGCTGCTTTAGAAGAATCTTTCGCAATTCCTAGCAAGTAAGAAGTAGCCTGCGTTAGCTAACACAATTCAAGCAACCAGTGGTTGTCAAGACTAGCAAACAACGCCAGTAGTGACCGTTAGCCAACACTTAAATACCACCAGCCAACAGGAGCCAGTATAGCTACCGATTCGCCAACATTATGCACCATTACACGACACTAGCCGAAAGTAGACCGAACAGTGGTGTACATGTTATTTGATAAACTGGGAATCATTGGACCGTACACGACTGCTATAGGGACTGTTCCAAAAACTCGGGACACGTAGAATAAGGTGGCGCCAGCAACTGCCCAAGGACCTCCGAGACGAATGGGAAGGCCTAGTCGGGCGGCTTCTGCAACTGCAGGAAACAGGAATCTCTCGGCGGAGGAAGGAAGCTGCCAAGTTAAATGCAGCTGCATGCATTCTGCGATGGCAGCCCAGCTGCGTACGCAGCAGGAGTCTACGCTGTGACAACATGGCTGCAGAACCCATCTCTACGGCATGTGTGGTCCCATTAAGAAAATGACGCTATACTACGCTTGAAGGTGTTAGGTGCATTCGTTGGCGCAAGACTGCTGACAGACGTAAGCAGGGGACTTACTAATACTCACTCTGTGGACGGCTCTATACTTGTATGGCCGAGGATTCGAGGAGACTGCACGAGATGGAAGCAATTTGTTGCTTATCGTATCGCGGACATTAAGTGCAGAACAGAATCGTACCTGTGGAGATATCTCCCAGTATTGGAGAACCCACCTGATTTACTAATGCGAGGAGTGGCATTAGGCGAGGCGACTTTCAGCTCAATGTACGGCATAATCCAGACCGGCTACACCGATCAATGGACAAAAAGACAGCAGCAGTTCAAGTAGTAAAAGCCACAGAAACATTCAGTCCGGTTGCACGCATCGAGCGTTTCAGCAGGTTTCAGCACCTGTTGCGAGTCACATGTTGTGTGTATAGATTCACAGACCGCTGCCGACACACACCAGAAGAAATTAGCCAACTGAAGGTGGCAGAAGGCCCTGCTGGCGGAGCACTACTCAGTTAAACACGTCAGAAAACAATAACTTTATGCGGAGCTCAACTGCCAAACACGCGGACGGCCACTAGAACCCACGTTTCGCAGTGCCGATCTCCGCCCGTTTATACAAACCGGCGAAATTCTCAGAGTCGGCGGACGCTTATCACTCCTGAATTCACCACTAGGAGACAAACACTCGATATTCTCCCAGTAAATCATCATTACTCCACTCTGGTGGTCATTAGAACTCAGCAAAAAGTCTTACACAGAGGTGTACGAGAGAAGCTTACCCAGCTCAGAGAGTTCTGCTGGATTTGTCGAGGGTGTACCTTGATGAAAAACGTTATGCCCAGTTGCAATGTGTGCAAACGGTTCGCCACTAGAACAGGAAGTGCTCCAACCGCTCCTTTGCCAAGTCACAGGATAACGCCTAGGAACCATTTCAACTGAGGTTAAACCGCGGGCTTTAATGTGCATGTGTGTTTATGTGTCAGCGCTGTGTATGTGTCATTCGCTTTCTCTCTTTTTGTATGCGCTATACCTTTGGATGTTATGAATCATTTCGAGGTTCTCAGTCCAGATGTCCCCGGCCCGCTGTTCGCACGCACATACCATGGTGACGCAAAGTGCTGCGTAGTACTTATTCACGTGTGCTGTTTTCGCGAGCCGCTCACCTCGAGCTCGTCTGTAGCATGACAGCTAAATCATTCCTGTTATGCTTGAAACGGTTTGTCGGCCGAAGGGGACTGTCCAGGCTTATCTATTCGGACAACAAGAGCACCTTTCTAAAAACGTCAGTGGATTTAAACTATTTTACATGTTCGCAGAAAACCACGTGGCGAACCATGTCGCCGCCAACGGCATCCTGTGGAAGTTTACAGTGTCCAACGCTCCTTGGTGGGGTGGATGCTGAGAGCGACTGAGCATATCTGTAAAGACTTCGCTGTGTAAGGTTCTCGGCCGAGGCTGCCTGAACTTCGAAGAAGTTACCACAGTGATGGCAGAGATCGAAGCAGTAATCATCTCTAGGCCTCTTCAAGAAAATTTCAACAACGCGGAAAAGCACGAGTGGACGAAAAGGGAGCTGACACGGATTGCACTTGTCCGTGTCAGCACTCTTTTCGTCCGTTCGTGTTTTTCCGCGCTGTTGAAATTTTATTGACGATGGGTTAGCAACACGGCCAAATTATCACGTTAATCAGTTATATCTCTAGGCCTCTAGTCATATCTAGGACAGACGAAGCGGAACCATGCACTATGACTCCACTGAATCTCCGTCGGACATCGGCTAACTGCTGTGAAATACGACGCGGTTGAGGTTGACGGCAACTCGAGCGACCGGATAACATTCGTCGACATGCCTTCAGAAAGCTTCTGGCCCAGAATTTTTGGAAGCGACGGCGGAAAAAATTTTCCTGCAACTCCGGTCTGTTCGTTTAGTAGCCAGTCGATAATCCATGAACTTGAACAAAGGCGAAGTCGTTGTCGAGAATTCCGATGCGTCACCTCGACAAATATAGGAGTTATCAGCGTGTTTACGCCTCCAGTCAGTGTAAACAAAGCCTTTGGCAAATACATTGGCGGGATCGACTGATTCTACGGCTGCTCTTAAGTCGTATTCCACACTTGTCGTGGACCATGTGTCACGTCATTGTCATCCACCCAGCGGGTAGGCAAAACGCGGTATTAACTTTACGTGTCGTGGGATGAGGACGCGCATGGTTAGGGTGTTTTGTGCAGCAATGTACATTCCAATAAAGCACAGTTGAAAGTCAGCGTTCGCCCTTGTCGAACGCCTTTTAGGGGCGAAGCACCTTAGGGTCTAGGCTTGTCTGTTGTGTGGTGTCCGTGCTCACGGCACAGCACCGTGTAAAATCCCCTAAAAAGGTTTAACAATGGACTATTGTCGATCATATTTGTGACAGGACAATATAAAACACCTAGAAGCACAAACCCTTTATACTAGTCGGTGATTTCAACGCAGAAATTATGGACCTTAGGACCTAGTTTTGTCGTCACGCTCCCTATCCGCTGTCATGGTGGTTAGAAAACCGGTGCTATAGTCGAAACATATGTATGTATGTGAATGAAAAAAAGCTTCACAATAGAAGAAGAACAATCATAATGGTTACGAAACAATATAAAACACCCACAAGCACGAACTCTTTATACTAGTCGGCGACATCAACGTACACATTATGAACCTTGCGCCCGTCCGTGTCTGTTTCGTCCGTTGTATGAGAAATTTTGCACAAAAAGTGTTGATCATGGACTTAGGACCGAGCTTTGTCGTCGACGCTTTATGTCACTTTATGCCACTCAATTTACATTACATGGGGCAGCACTCAGGTAACATATGTGAGACACAAAAAGGTTGAACAGTACACTAACATCAATCATAATTGTGACACAACAATATAAAACTCCTACAAGCACAAGCCCATTATACTAGTCTGCGACTGCAACGTAGACATTATGGACCTTAGGACATAGCTTCGTCCACTCGTCATCATTCACTTCGTGGAGATGCGTTACATTTTTTCTTGTGTACTCGCTGGCAACCCCTTTTCCAAGAGATGCAGTGAGAGAAACGGAATGGATACCAAGACGTGAGAAACACAGCAGAGGGTTAGCTGAGGTGATGAAACTTCGCAATTGGCCCCCATAAAATCGGATGAGCTCACGCAGTACAGAACAAATTACAGATTATTGGGAGTGGTCTTCGCGCTTTAGCGGCCATAAAATGGGCTCATGACGAAAGTTGCTCTAAGTCACCGCATCTACTTCGTTTTCAAGCGAAACGTCTCATTTGATATTACGTTGCGCTATAATAGGTATATTTCTCGGAGTTCTGCGTGCCAGAACCACGATATTTTCTTAAAGTACGCAGTAGTTGGGCGCTCAGGGTTAATTTTGGCTGTCTGGGATGCTTTGACGCGCATCTCAACATAAATACGCGGGTATTCTTGCACTTCGCGCCCGTCGAAACGTGGTCGCCGTGGCACGTAATCGAACCCGCGTCCTCCAGCTTAGTATTCCAACACCTTAGTCCCCAGGCTACCACAACGGGATTAGGTTAAGCTTTACTGGTGGTTATACAGGTTGTCCCGCGCAACTTGAGCCATGAAAGGCACGTCGCAAGCGAATTGAACGCATGCTATTAGCCTATGGTTGCTCAGGCTGCTTTGATATTAACACGACAGCGTTAGAGAGCTCATTTCGCATAAATTTCGGTGTCGGCGTCGTTGGTCGTCAGCGAAAAATGTGCGTTGTCCGTGAGCGGAAATTCTAGATAGACGCCAATAAAGAATTAATAAAACATCTTCGGTTGGAGTTATGCTAAGAAGCACCGACGCGGCGCTCCGTTTCGCTGTGTAACTATAGGCTCGTGATAATGGTACGCGTTCAGCTCAATTCACTTCCTGGTCGTCTTTTATTTTTAAAGTGTTGGCTAAAGTTGCGTAGGACAACCTGTATAGTGCATTCCGCCAGTAAGCGTCGTATAAGTACAATGCCTTTGAACATATCACATGCTTCGAACTTTTGAAGTTTCCATTACCACCAATGCAAAGCACGAACGTTTATAGAATGAGTGGAGCAGCACCTGCAAGAAATCGATTCACTCACGCGACGGCAGCACGGCGTCTCATGCATAGAACTTACCGAAGCCCCGAAGGGCACCACGCCGTAGATGTCTGTGTGAATGACATCCACGAATTGGGCATCTGTCCGTGACAGCCTTTTTTGCGGAGGCAGATTCTTGTAGCGTGGAGAGGCGGGGTCCAGACCTGCGTTTTAGAAGAGCCATAATGCACTCCGCGTTTGGTTAGGTTCCATGCTAAGAGCATGTACTCTGAGCATCGAGAAAAAGAGCTCTTAATCCCAGACGGTAAGTACGACGTTTTTAGGCCATAAACCACGTGAATTGATGGGCACAAGGATGCAACGAGCCTCCCCTTCGTAACGGACTGGTGGTATGCGCGTCAGCAAGCTCGGAAAAAAATTTTTTTCATGGTGTTTGGTCAAAGAACTGATGTAAAAACCTAAACACCAACGCCTTTACAGCCCCGTCAACCTGCCAGCCACTGCACTCCGCCTAACACTTTCGGACCAACATGGCTCCCCGCGAAGAAGCAGCCCGGGATGGATCAAAAGGTGTCTGCACCCTGTGAGCGGCGGCGCTGCTATCGAGGCACCGTAGTAGGGCGGGTTCTCCTCTGCCCTGCAGGGTGCCTGCAGGGTGGATGTGAAGCTGCGCAGGCGTGCGGTTACCTTTTACATTCGTGTGTTTTCTTTAATAAAATTCAGTTGGAAGTTAGCGTTTGTGTGTGTCGCATTCTGCTGTCTTTCGTCCTTGAAGTTTGCGCTATTTAGCTGTTCAAATGGTGTACCAACAAGCCCAAATACCTTGCCCTGCAAGAGCAGGTGCAAGGTCAATTCACATCGGTCAAGAAATTGGAACGAAAACTGGTCGAAAACTATTGCCACATGTGAAAGTCAACTATCAATGTAATTTACGGTTTATGTGGCACTTGCCTAAATAGTTGACTCGCTCATATTTTTTGGTCGAGCGCCAGAAATGCGGGGCGTATGCACGCCGTCTGCTATGTGGGCTCAGCGCATTGCAGGGTCTACGAGGCATCGCTCGCTTTGTGCTGTGGCTTTGAGCGTATCTTCCGTAAGTTATTTATTGGCCTATGAGTTCTTTACTAGCGTGACACTTGAGAGAAGCTAAACAAGCTCACAGAATGGTGTAGGTAACCGCTCCTGTGACTGAAGACTGCTTTCGCTGGCGCACAGCCGGCGTGTCCTCGCCTTTCGTGACGCTGAATGCGGCACGCTAAACGAAGAAACGCTGCACTGTTAAGGCTGCCAAAGTGATACTTTCAAGGGTGCTGTCTCGCTCCGGTGGTTTTCCTCGATTGGGCAACGTGAGTTTTCCGACTATTGTGCTATTGTGCTCGGTGAGCCGTTGTATCGTGATTTTTTCATGTATGATAAAACAAGCTTGCTTTCCTAGTGTTTCTTGTTGATCTTCCATTTCTCTCGCACACGCCATTGGCGAGCCGTAAAGACGCAATAAAATCGCGTATTTATCAAAGGCATCTAAAAGATCAGCAATTTAAAAACATTTCCAATTTGGCGCCATGTAGTGCAAATGCGCGACATCGCTACCGCTCGCTTCCGGTTATGACGTCATATTTTATTTTTGATTTTTCGCTTGCTATCTGTTAGTTGTGCCCACAATACGTAGAGGGCGACGGTGGCAACGACCCGCCAACTACTTGACCCATGGGCTTCTATGGTAGTTTCGCTACCAGTTTACGTATACCTTGGCAGGTCTTTCCCCGGCTCGCGGCCCCTTCGCTCCATGCAATCCGCACGGAGCGAACGGCTGCAATAGCTCGCCCGACAGCGGTTACGCAAATGCTACGTTTTGAGCACGGGAATCGCAAGCGAAACGGCAGCGGCGCGAAACTGCGAACCCCGGTCAGCTGCAGAGAGAAGGACTGAGTAACTGTAAAACTCACACTCATTGAACGAACTCATTGAGTTTCTAAGTTTTTTTCAAGAGCCGCCTCAGGAGAACGTAAAGCTAGCCGTGATTCCCTATGTCCATCGCGTGTCCCATAATGTGAAAAATATTGCTAAGCACGTTGATATAAAGGTGGCCTTTCTGCCCCATGAAAGCTTTCAAGGCTCTGCAGGATGAATAACCCTTGTCTCCGAAGAGCTCCAGCCTGCATCGTAAATCACGAAGATGAATATGTCAGCTGCCAGACGGTAGTGGTCGACGATATTCCCTTGTCGTGTGGTAGGTGGTACGTAAGCCATACTGGACAATGCCCGAAGGATAGACTGAGACAGCACAAGGTTAGAAATGGCAGAGAAGGCCACCTGGCAATTTGTAGCTGAGATTGCAGTGGAGTCCGAATTTACGCGCCGGCTGTGTAGTCGCCAGAAGCCACGATAAATGGGCGAGATTAATCACTGAAGCGAACAGAACTATAGAAGCAGGTGCTAAGTGTGTTAGCATGGCATCAATTTCAATATCACCAAATCAGTTTTTCTACTTGAATGCGACTGTATATTGATGATCTGCGACAGCATGCGGTGTATATCTGCTGTGGTCTTTCTGAATGAACACTGTTGGAAATGGCGCTCCGTGTATTACCTGTCTGCAACTTTCCAATTGCATTTTTTCGCCCAGCTTCATTGCTTTACAAGGGAGTTAAATAATCCTGCTTAATTCAGCAATTAAGCAGAGCACAGAAAATACTGTGACTTACTCCAGTGCGCAACACGCATTTGGTCGTGTCGTCATAAAGTGCATCGGCACATTTTTAAACTCTGGCTTTACTTAGCTGGAACACCCTACACACATCTCCTGCGCTGGCGTGCTCTATGGAAACCTTTGCGTTACGCGCGCTGCCGAGAAGCGCGTGGTTGAGATCTGATCTGCCAGGAGCCGCAACGAACCTGATCCGATAGGTTTCTTAGATGTAATTGCTGCTTATACTAACTTACACTAATTATATGAGTCCAATTTTAACTTATGACATACCTTAATCTCCACTCTGTCACATGTATACATTACCTTAACTCGTTGCATTTTGATATTCTCATTTTCATGAAGCTTCGCGGACAACTCTCACCGGCGCTTGACAGGGTGGTCTGGAAGGATAGCACACTCGATACCCGTGCCACTGATGAAGGAAAATAAGTTTTCACTCCGATGTTTGGGTTTGAAGCCGGACCCTCGAACTTCGAAAGCGAGTGTCTTAGCCACTGCGTTACTCATCAACGCTTCCAAAATATTCAACATATGTGACCTAAATGAGCGCGCTGTACACGCACGCCGCGGGTTAGAGGGAAGACGTGCGCGTAAGCGTCGCGCCTTGCCCCTAACCCGGCCGTGGCCGATGCCGCCCGAAAACGGCGTTCCAGGACTGCCGCAACTTCGTACGCATCACTTAGACAACTTGCCAAAGGAAATTCCTCGTGACTTTTTTTTTCATCCCTGCTATTCAGTAAATCTTACCGACTGTCTGACTTTTAGCTCAACGCTTTTTTGACATACCGCTTACACTGCCAGCCGTATGCTCCGTATGCTTGCTGGTGAGGCTCCTAGTTCATTTCATCCGCCGTGAATAAAGTATAAAAATACCGGAACACTTTCTCTGCCTCTCTACTGTTCTTCATATTCGTTCTCTCTCTCGAACCTTTTTTTTTTTTTTTTTTTTGCAAGGAGCGCCATGGTGAGTGCCGCAGAAATGCGCGCTCCCACGTAAGCCGCTTTACTAATGGCTAACTATTCTTGCGTACCAGTTATACGTCCGATTTGACCGTTGAGGTACTTCCCCGCAAAGCCAGCGACGTGGGCTCCTATGCTGCAGCCAATCAGGTGAAAGCTGTTCCAGCTAGCCCCTGTCACGTTCTGCAAAGAAACAAATACGTATTCATCATGTGTTTCCTGCGAAAACTTAACAGACCCATGCATACTTTTAAAATCCCAGTACAGTAAAATGAACGCACCACAAGGCAATGTGTGCTCGCATTGACACTGCTGGCAGTTGAAAAATCGTCGAGCGAGAAATGTCCCTGGAACCGAGATTTCGACAAGGTCTTCGTTGGTTTCTAAGCAGACAGTTCACCTTGTCCGCACGTTGGCTCCAGCGATATTTGATTCGATCGATTTTCAACACTTGAAGTATTCCTCTTCCTCTGAACTTCTCTCTTCTACGGTTTCATTACGTCGGGTGAGTTTCGTTCATAAATCAATAACGTGCCGTAGTCATATACTGAAACCACGTTTAAACATATACCTTGTGCGGCGGTGTGTACCATAACATCACTTCGTCCATTTCTTAGTGATTCTAATTCGAACCTAATTGCAAATAAGAAACGACTTCCCGAAGAAACACTGCACTACGTGAAATAACGTGAAAACTTGGGCGATTTGGGGATGCATGGTGAGCCACAGAGCAAATATCGAGTCTATGACGAAAATAAGAACAAAGAAGTGCCTTGTTCGTCCTTGTTATCGTCCTCGTCTCAGTAGTTGCGCTGCGGTTCATCACTTCTTGCGGGACTGGCCGTCCTTAAAAAGAAAGGCTCTCTATTCATACCTCTTTGGGGCATAATGTCAATATACACTGCTTTTCCTAGAGCTTAGACTATAATACCAACAGTGCACGAACCATACGTATAAGAGTAATATAGATTCAAGGCAATGATTGAGGAGGCAAGCCACACAAGTGTTGTTTCCCCTTATTCATTATTTCTACAGAATGAGGAACATAGATAACTGGCCGCAACGTCAGTGAAGATGGCCGTGTCTGTGTCAGCTATTCACTCTTATCGTCACTTAGAAGCAGGTGACAATAACGATTCGGCAGATATGTGCCTTATCTCTGCATACTTTTTATTTCAATTTATTCATGGTCGCACCAAGGCGCTCTGGTGTTACCGCCCTTCGCATTCACATGCACTTTCTCGTGTTTTCATACCACAGCTTCATTCGGTTTCACATACGCAGTCACACTTGACCGCCCTATGCTTTCGCACGTGTTAATTGATCTCAGCTTATTGACACTCCTGCCCCGCCACGGTGGTCTAGTGGATATGGCGCTCGGCTGCTGAGCCGAACGTCGCGGGATCGAATCCCGGCAGCGGCGGCAGCATTTTCGATGGAGGCGAAAATGTTTGAGGCCTGTGTGCTTAGATTTAGGTGCACGTAAAAGAACCCCACGTGGTCGAAATTTCCGGAGCCCTCCACACGTACGCGTCGAATAATCATATCGTGGTTTTGGGACGTTAAACCTCAGTTATTATTATACTATTGACACTCCCGCTCGCAATTCAGGTTGAGCTTTTGTCAAGTTTTACGCGATCATCGAGTTTTAGCACCGTCAAAACTCGGAAAGCATTTTTCATAGTTTTGTATTATTCGTATTAGCGTTAGTATTTCGTCTAACTGAACACTCAGCTAGTACATAATGATACATGGCCAAGCAACGCATTTTCAATTTGCTTGAACATATCTCCTCCCTGATTTAAGAATACTGAGCAATCAACACTTTCGTGTACGGTGCAGTTCGCAAGAATTGTAATGTGGCCTTGTTGGTTTTGCATTTCAAATAAATTTTCCGTAGCGCGAGTAAATGACAGGTCAAAAGAACACGCTCAAACATTGTCCGAAGTTAGCGCCGTCTGTGTGCATGTGTGTTATTTCGGTCTGTCTTTGCACACGCTACAGAAAACTTCATCAAACTGTACAGCTCCTATTCCCCTAGGTGGAGGGGGGCGCAAAGTCTGCCCCATACTATGACTTAATAGGGAGGGGCGCTTGAACCTTCGACCCCCCTGAAGGGGAACCCTGCGCACGCCTATGATTGTTGGGGTTCAACGTCCTAAAACTACGATGATTATGAGAAGGCTCCGGAAATTTCGACCACCTGGGTTCTTTAACGTGCACCTAAATCTAAGCACGCGGGCCTCGAGCATTTTCGCCTCCATCGAAAATGCAGCCGCCGCGACTGGGATTCGATCCCGCGACCTCGAGATTTAGACGCTCCGCGCTCAGAGCAGCAAACAGTAGAAAAAAATTGGCGCTGCGTGCTTCGCTGCAAATGTCGTCGAAAGACGATAGTCTTCTGCCATTTATGTTATTTATGTTTTGCCTTGCCTCAGACAGCGCCTACTCTATGTTGAATCGGCCGCATCTGGCTGGCATTGATAAAATAGAGGCGCTGCGTGAGATATGGACGTCATCTGGCAGTGGCGTCGGGAAACATGAGCATGTGCAGAACCCAAGGCCACTGCCAGGTGGCAGCACCATATCGTTGGCAGAGGGCATTTTCGTGCATAGCGTCGCATTTTCAGTGCAGCCTAAGAAACACTATGGTCTTTAGAATTACGTATCTATGTATTTTCTAGTAAAGGAACACACTACCTAATAGTTATGTATTGATGTTGCGCCTCAGATATGCGTAATATTTGCTTTTTGATCGACAATGTTCACAAGTATGAACGCAGCTACCAGTTCAAGATGGCTGGGAGTTCAGTTAGTGCTTAAACTTTGGCCGGGTGGCTGAATCTTGTGACAGAGAGACAGACAGCCAGACAGACAGACAGACAGACGAAAATTTCTGCGTTCAAGTATCCCAAGAAAGACCATCGTCTTTAAAACAGTGGAAAGGAAACCATACAACAGAAAATTGATAATCGCAAAACGAATCAGATAATCACAAGAAAAGAACGCAAAAGGATATCAAACATCGCATAATCACACGAAAAGAGCAGATAAACGCAAGATGCATTGATTCGCAACATAGGCGAATCAATGATCCGCCGTTCGTACAGCTTTAAAGGGACCGACAACTGCCCAGAATATAAAATGAGTTGACTCCACTGATGTAAAGATTGTCCGTCGCACTGACTCAAACCAACCCTGTTTTTTTCATGAGATGGATTTATATTTTTATTTCTGAACTGAAAGTCGCGAAAAATGACCTGTGGCACCTCTGGCGGCAAAAAATGAATGATCCGATGAAGACGGCCACGTGACCATTGATTACTGCGCGCGGTTGACGATTTTTTTGTTAGTATTGAAATATTGTTCGTTTCTTTATATTAAAAGGTATTACTCCATAATAATGTACATATAGGCCTGCGTTAGTAGTATGCATTAAAGTGGCGCTGCCTTCGCGTGACGTAATGATCCCATGCTCGTCAGCGCGTCTTGAGCAACTTTTCAGCGTGCTCATGCAACCGTGCACGCAGTTTCCAGGTCGCTAAGATTTTGGAGCGACATAGTTTAGCTACCTACACTTCATCTCAGAAATGACGCGCGCTGCTACTCGGTGCGGCCGTGCATATGCACAGTTACGTTTTCGATTACTTGGCTTGGCTCGTGTATCGAGAGAGTAACGACGCCGGGACAAGCCATCCATGACACAGGCGCAGGCAACCTTGGGCGCAGGCGCACACAACGCTGCACAAATGCCGGGAACGTGTATAAGCCACACATCTCATTGTAACAGCTAGCTATTTTCAAAAATGGTTGGAAAGCTCAAAATAAAGGTGGTTAAGCATAGTTAAAGTAACTCCTGCGAAAGCAGAACAACGACAGCTTTCGCAAGGGCTAGCGGCATCGCTATCGATTCTCAGCGTTGCTGGAGCAAGCCTCCATGCGTGTTTGGAGCCTTTCAGATCGAAAAAATACTGCTTATAAAATAACTACGTGCTTTTCGGATAAACCACTGAAGCTACAAACGCTACGAAGGGTGGGCTTCCTGTCGCGCCGTAAAAAACTGCGTCGAGAAAAATCAGTTGTCGATCCCTTTAACTCTGGGTGGAACTGCCTTAGACATTTTGACAAGTGCGCGGTCAGCAGCGCGCACGCCAGATAAGCCAAGCATTTCACATACATCATAGTGTTCTTGTGCAAGCGTGCGCTTCATTTCCCATCATATCAGTGAAATTAGATTGAAATTAGTGCGACAGCTTCCTCAGAAAGTGGTCGATATGATATGATTGCTGTATAGCCTGTTTGATGTATGCGCGTATTCCGCTTTCGTTTTCCTGCGCAGATTCCTGTTTCCTATATATTGCAGTTGCTTTGCAATAACCCGTTTTTTAGTGAGCGCCTTCTATGTCGTCTTCACTTTGTTTTGTCCAAAGCGCTATTTTGTTCCCTTGAATAATGCACCAATCAGCCCAGTCGATAAGACTGCTGCTCTTCCGTGAGTCTTACTTGTATTGTTGAGCACAGATTACCCATACATATTTCAACCTTTATCGGTTTGACTACTGTATTCTTCACCGCTAGAACCACGGTGGCGGTACATGTGCGTTCACCTACCGGACAACAAGCCCACGCCGCGGTTGAGACACCAAAACCATCACGGAAAATCGAGCTAGTCGCAGAATACAAGAATTGCACCTGGAGCACAGGCCCCTATCCGTTAACGCAACAGCCACGATGACAAAAACAACTCCTCCGTCGATGGCCGCTGTATCACCTGCAACGGTCCTGACTGGGGAGCTGCGGACCTTCCGCGAATCATCCTTTCAAGACCTGGAAAGCTGGCTGGAGTCATCCGAACGAGTCGCCGCCGTCAACAACTGGGATTTTGAAAAGAAGCTGCGTTATGTTTATTGCTATCTAAAGGACGTCCGCCTCGAGAACCTGACTCGAGAACCCAAATTTCGAACATTAGATTTTTTCGTGCCGCATTCCTGGACACATTCACAATCGTCGTCCGCAAGGAAAGGGCAGCCACTTTACTAGAGACACGGGTGCAGCTCTTGAACGAGGATTTAACAAACATTACGAAGCCCCAAGAAAGCGAATACATGATTGTCCTCCACACCCGTCTAGCGTGAAATTACAGAAAATTCACGTAAATTTCCCAGTGTGAACACAAAGAAAGCTTCTTAGTTCACAAAAATACATCCTGGTTTAAACGAGGGATCAAGGCCTTTCCAGGACTGTCGCTTTGCCATTTGGCACCGCGTTGCGGTTTGTTCCGCTGTTCCATTTCAGGGCAAGAATGAACTATTCGCCGACTAACGACCTTTCTTCCCGAGGAAGTCGTATTGACTTCCTAGTAACTTCATGCTACAAACGGTGGGATTATAATATTTCTCTTTGAGAGAAGGAAAAAGGTTCGCATCACACTCATACGTGCCAGTTGGCAAAAATGTTCGCGAAGCGTACTACCTGCACGACACGGATGAAGGCTGCCAGCTGCTGTCCCACTTCAGGAACAACCAGGTTCACCACGCGGCCGTACAGGTCTTGAGACTTGCGGCCCCAGTCCACCATGATAATATTGTAGTCGCCACGAACAAGGAACCGGTCCTTCAGCTCCTGCGCGACGCAGAGTAACGAGGCGTAGTACTCGTGCTGTGGATGCGCATGCCTACCATGCGGATGTACTCGCGGAGACAGTAGACGCTTCCTCATCACATCGTATGAAGAACGCTAGACGCGGTAATACCACCTGTCAGACAGAAACCACCTTACTTTTCAGGAAATTATGGACTCAGCCCTATTTCACTCAATTTATTTTATTATCAAACTCTTGCCGCCGGCGCGCCCACTGTTCGTTTGTGTGCAGCGAGAGGCACCGCGAGAGAGCTCTCAGTGAGGAAGTCCGAGTAAATTATAGTTAATGGAAGGAAAAAGGCGCAAACGAGACGAACATTAGAAGTGACATGGCGCCTTTTCCTTCCGTTAAACATGCACCAACTAGCCCAATAAAATGTTCTACATTAATGATAGTTAACACCGCTGCTCAGATATAATGGGCGTAGTCCTAGAAATACGCAACACACATGTAACGAAGGCGCGCAACATTATTCTATAGCATAAAATACAATAAACGCAGTGTTATACAAATGCAAAAAAAACAATATTTTCTTTGAAGTAATTGGTAAGATCTGCTGGTATGGCCAACTAGGTGGAAAAAAAACACATTATTAGACAGGACAGGCGCTAACTACCAACAGATACTTGTTCCTAGCCAAACTCAAACATTATACGCCAAAACTACCAACACAAGCGCACCGTCGCCAGCAGCAAATCCAGCAAATCCGCATGGTGACCTGTGAGTTGTTCAGTTATGTAACAACGTACTTGCACCGCAGGTAAATAACCTACCAAACACCACACTTCTTTATCAAGTAGGGGCATTGATGATTTGGTAACACATTGCGATCCCTGTTGCCTCATATTAAAGGCTCCTGTAACCTCTTTATTAACCCTGCAGAAACTTTTGCCACGCGTACTAGTTTTTTTTCTTTCCTTTGTGGCACTGTATTACTGGCTAAAACTCCTACAAGCGCTGTCGCGCGGCGCCGGCCGCACCAGAATTTAAAGAACGTTCTGGAGCGTTTTCGAATGTTCTAATGAGAATCCTCGCACAACGCCAGTAAGGTATATTCTGGAACTTACGCAAGCACCAGCGATAACGCTGGAATGTACGATGCCCAATCCATAAATTCCGATAATGTTTCAACTAAGTCATCAGGTTACCGACAACGTATGGTGCTTACAGCTATCATTTTACTGAGTGTTATTTCATTTTCTGCGTGCTGTCAATAAGGAGTTCAATCTTTACCAGTTCGAATACTGCCTCTTTCACCGTCATAACGGCGTGACATCTGGTGGAAATGCCTGTCCATTCATAGACTGCACACCCCCTACAAGCTGTGAGCCTAGCCCTCGCCGTAAAGAAGACACCAACGCCATCCCGGGTCATCGAGCGAGCCGCCGGTTACACGGACTGCACCCGGAGTACGGAAGTCTACTAGATAGGACAACAACCATGACCAACAAGGCAACAGGAACGATCTATTGGTCACCTATGGCAGTCGTGGCGCACCAGCCCAGGGAGCCACCGGCTTTTCATCGGTCATTACTTGAAGATCCCAAAACATGGCTCGAAACTTGAGAGAGGTTTGCTACCTTTCACAATCGGGACCTCGACCATAAGATCTGTTATGTCTACTTTTTCAACGAAATAATATGGGCCAATGGAGATTTGACGCGCGAATTGAAAGAAGCGGAAGTAATACTAATACCAAACCGGGAGAGCCCAATAACCTACCGAACCTTGGACCGATCTCTCTGACATCGTGCATGAGTACAAACTTTCCGAAAGGGTAGTTCAAACATGATCGGGTTCTATGGTTCTTCCTCTTACTCGGGTTCAAACCCAACCCGGAAAGAAAATTCACTTAGTTGTATTTATCATTTCTTTGGTTTGCACCAGCTGTAGCTGAGGAGGGTTTTTTAGAACATCATCACTAGCTTCACAGGTCAGTCAATACAAGCTTCACTTGAAAAGAGATTTCGACTTCATATCTTGCTGAACAATACTCGAGAATCTACGCAGCATTTGGTGTGGAGAAAAAGAGCTTACAACTATACAACCTCATTTCTAAAAACCGAACGGCTACAATCGGCACCAGATTGACACAGTCCGCGTTAACGCCAATATTCAAACGCGGAACCCAAAAAGGCTCAATTCTAGCCCCTCTATTTTTTTTAATATGTAGGGATGCGCAAGCTTGCCCTATCCTTAAAGGAGGGACCCGAGCTAGGCAAAGAAATGTATGCGGATGATATAACGCAATTAGCCTCCAAATGCTCCACTAGCGAAAAACAAGATCCTTCACAGAGCAATCGACAAGGTCGAAGGCTTTCCCGTAAGCGCTGGCATGCGATGCGAACCAGAAAATTTTGTATTGATCAGATTAAATGCCGAATATTCCAGAAACGCGGATCACACACAAATACACCTCAAAGTTCATGGCCAACCAGCCAGAGAGGCACAAAAGCAAAGAAGTGATCTCATAACAGCGAAAGCTGTTATGAGATCACAACAATGGCCGTTTTTGGCGCCGCAGTTGTCCGCCGCCGCCGCCGGTGTCCGTAACCGCAATCGCACGAAATAGGAAAAACAAACGACATAAGAAAAAATACCCGGGATGGAACTGGGTTCGAACCAGGGCCCTCTGCGTGGGAGCCCGGTGTTCTACCCATAGGCGTGCCCAGGGTTACCCTTCAAGGGGGGGGGGGGGGGCGAAGGTTCATCGCGGCGCCCCCCCCCCTTTAAGTCAATGTATGGGCTAGGCATTGCGCCCCCTCTTCTGGGGTCACTGGGGGGGGGGGGGGACCGCCCCCCTGCCCCCCCTCTGCGCACGCATATGGTTCTACCAAAAAGCCATGCGGGTGCTTGAAAAACCCTTGCAAAAAGGCCCTATACAGGCTTCATGTCGGGAATGAACCACATAGCCATATTTAATGTAGCGTCGTAGAAGAGTAAAATAGCAACAAGGCGTCACACAAAGCGAATTGCGCAACGAGTGGGTTGTTGAATGCTTGAAACCCATTACAAAGGCCTCTGCCCTAATTCTTCATCGTCATCAGGCACATCATCAATAAAGTGTGAATAATGCCTTGCAGGTGTTTAGCGGGTACCACGGTTCTCCGCAGAATGACGAAAAGTGGCATAGTGATTGTTTCCCTACTTCACAAAAATTCTCCTTGTATAACAGAAGCGCAAAAAGGACAAGGACAAGAAAGTGCACAACACGAGACCTTACTCACAACTGGAAGCAGTGTTAGGCCGAGTTTAGGTATATATTTTCTTTTCAAGCAATAAAGCTTCCAGTTGTGAGTAAGGGGTCCTGTTGTGCACTTTCCCGTCCTTGTCCTTTTTGCGCTTCTGTTATGCAAGTATGAATCAGTGCCAACTAGCTCGCCTTTCTGTCTTGCTACAAAAATTAGTGATTTATAGCGTAGTGGATACCTCGCAAGTGCACTTGTATGGTTGCCGAGGAAGCCCATAAGGACCCCATAATCCATTTCCTTATGGTCTCAATAAAGTTATTTCCCTCACTCTCTCTCTTTCTCACGTTAAGGTATGGTATATAGCGTGGCGGGAGAGTGAAATAAAGGACCGGGCGTCACACAATGCGAATTACTTAACTAGAGGGTCGTTTAAAGCTTCCAACCCATTCCATATTTTTTATCGTCATCAGCCGCCGCATCAACAAAGTCCACATAATGTCTTGTATACAGATGTGTATCAGGTACCTGGCTTCTCCGCAGAATGATGAATAATGGTGTAGTAGTTGCTTCCCGACTTCACAAAAATTATAATTTTTGAGTAGTGGGTACCTTGCAAGTGTGCTTCTATTAGTAGCCCCAAGAGAGTTCACAACGGGCTCTAGAAACACCGCTCTTCCAGCTCTCGCTGTGACTGTGCTGCGCTTTCGGCGCAGGCCTAGCGTTTATTTTGGTTGTATTCGTTTCGAGCAAAGAAAAAAAATACTCTTGACGTTGGTCCTGGAACGCGGCACGTCAAACGATCGTTGAACATGGTAGTGGCTCCAGCAAAGTGATCCTCTGCAGCAATACGCAGCACAGTGAAGTTAAATTACTTCTAGCTGTCTATTCAGGAAGCCTGCACAAATGTGCGCACTGCGTTTTATGCCATTTGAAGAAACACGCGGGGCGTGACGCGCCTCGGAAGTTGACGTGTACAATTCTACACACCGCTGCCGAAGGTGATATAACGCAAACACTGCGGTGGGTTTAAAACCTACAAGCCACACATCGCACGATGATGACATTATAAATTCGAGGTGGACGGCACCAGCTTCAACGGGTGCCGCCGTGTTCTTGATGTTTCTTCCTTTCTTTCTTTTCTTCTTTTTTTTTTGCAACGTCTTTACAAACGACAAAAGCGTTGGCTGATGCCGTCTGTTCGCTTCACTCGCGCAGCGCGTGAGCGCACACGGCCTGGGGGCGCCAAGCAGGTGACGCAGCGCGGATGAATACATCGGGACGGATTTTAGCTCTGTTGGCTAAGCAGCCCGGTAGTCTGCACAGAGCTGCAACCTACTTGTGAGGTGAGTATATGTGCGAGTGAAAGCGCGCAGGTAGCGCTGTCGGCGAACGCCGCTCAAGCAGAGTTTAAACGCCCCGTCCGTATTTTCCGTGCTATCGGAAGGAGGGCTGCGTGGCTCCGGCAATAAATGCGTACTTCCACTGAGCGGTCGTGGTCGCCCGCGGTCGTGCACACCGCATATCTTGCGTACCTTGGCCGCCAGATGAAGAAGACGCTGAAGTGCACGGGTGGTGCGGGTGCCAAGGCCGGGACTCGGCCTGGACGCTGACGGACGCGGCTGGTCCTGGCCAAGGAGGTTTTTAAAACATCCTGGGTCCTGGCTGGCGCGTCCAAGCTGGACGGACAAGCTCAGCCTCCGGCAATCTTTAGATTGTGCCTTCTCCCACTATCTTCAGACGCGATCAGCAGGCGGCTCAGACGCGCCTTCACTTTGTGCATGCTCTATTTCATCGCAAAGTGTGCGCCTTCAAGCCACAGACAGAACGAAGGTCGCTTCGCTCGCTGCAGTGGCCTCACTTTTCAACGCCAGCGTTTTTTTTTTTTCGTCCTTAGGCCAGGTCGCATGCTACAGCAGGGAGCTCCTAGCCTTACTTCGTATAACACTCCAATTTGCTCCTGTCGCATTCATTGAATAAACTTGATTAGCTGCGAAACTGACTCTTTCAAAGAGGCGTGCGGGCGGTGATGCGAGTTTAAGCCGAGTTTCCTGACTCCTTTAACTGCGCTTAAGAACACGGACAAATAACACGGGGGAAGACTGGACGTACGCAAGCTCACACCTGCCAGTTGTGGGTCTGCGCATGTCCAACCTCCTTTATGCTTATATGTCCAGGTTTGTCAGCGCAGTTAAAAAGCCTTTACGATGAACTTTATTCAAGAAGCCCGACTTGGTGCTCTACTTCAGCGAGTTTACTGGGATGCTCTTCAGTGATCGTCCAACAATGGCTTCACTGACATCAGCCGGCGTAACTTGTTCTTCGGCCATTCGGGTAATACTTCATGAAGTCGCTCTTATAGGCGTTCGCAGGGTTCTCCATTAGGGGGGGGGGGAGAGGAGGGGGCAAGTTTCACTGCAACGCCACCCTCCCCCTCTCCGTTTTCTGAGTCCAAAAGCAAGCAAGCTTTGCAATTGATGCGAAAATGAAAATGGACATCTCACAACGGTCGCCGACTTTCTGCGGTTAAAGATGAGCAGTAAACAATACTTAAAATGCAAAATAGGCCGCCGTCATCGCCAAACATCTGCGTGGCCATAACCCCGAACTTTAAACAACGAAAGGACGGGATGAGTAAATGTGTGAAGCAGGCTAGGCGCCTTCCTTAGATAATTAGGAGTAACGCCCCCCCCCCCCACCCACCCTTGAATGGTCCATTCAAGTGAAAAATAAAACAAACACAAATAAGAAAGACATTAGAGACCGCTCCTGTGGTGTCCGGTTCCCTGTTTCATATTTGGTTTTTTTTTCTTTTATGTCGCACCCCAAGCGCTTCATTAAATCATGTTGACAACCAGCTATTTACGTGTGCAGCGCACGAACATAATTTTGGTTTCTCGTCGGACGGCGAGACCAAAGAAACCAAAGAAACCAAACCAAATTATGTCAGACGGCAAACGCGCGATAATTTTTCCCCTTGCGAACGTCTTTAATGAATGTCCAATATATCGTATTGATTGATTGACTGATTCACTCATTGGACGGATGAATGCGTCTGTAACTACTGTAACGGCGCACTCACCATTTCTGGTGCGAGTAGCTTCCCGCTGTTGAGGTATCCATGGATGTATATCTTGGTGTCCCATTTTGCGCTGAACGTGGAGTTCAGGATGCTGTCGCGCTCTGCGGCGACCAAGAAGTAAGGCTTGTGGGGGTTCTGGCGCGTGAACAGCCGGAACCGGGTGTCAAGTGATGGGCCCGAGTTCGCTCTTTTGTCTGCACGACGCCATACAAGGGTAGGAAAACATCGGACACATGGTGACAGGCAACTTGGAGGCAGGTCTATGGAAACTTGAACCTGTCAGTACGCCATTACTCACATGGTGCTTCTGCCGTAAGTGCAGGGGGCCTCAGAATCTCGGTTAGGGCTATTTGGTCACCATTCATATTTGAAGAAAGCTTTTAGGCTCAAACTAAACAAAGACAAAGGAACGCAGCCACCAGGACAGGCGCCAACTAGTTGAAAGGTGGCGCCGGTCCTGCTTATTGTGTTCTTTTATCCTTGTGTGAATTTTACCAGAGATCTCTGCAAATATAACTATTACCAATAAGCTGCAACTAAGATTCCCATTTAAAAAATTTTATGCACTTTGAGCTCTTTCCTATCGTGCGGAAAGAAATGCAAAAAGCCACTACAAGCGTGAACATCATTGTCTAAGCATATGCCGATCAAGAACCTTTGCACGGTGGCCACAAGGGAAGCAGTTTTCTTGGGATGCAAGGAGCGTGTTTGGGCTCGTTGAAGCGTCCTGGAGACGTGCCAGGAGAAGTGGCAGTAATTCCAAGTTAGGAGATGTGATATCAGTTACGGCTACTTAAACCATCGTTCGAAGGCCTTTGCTGGAGTAGGAGAGCGGCGCGGAAAGAAAGTAGCATCAGGGAGTGCAAGGTAGCAGCACCATATTTAAATTGGAGCCCATTGCTATTTCTAATTTATATTAGTGGTTTACCTTCAGTAATTATAGTTCCATTATAATCTTGCCCACGAGCGTGTACTACACCGTGCAATAACTAATCAACTAATTCGTAACGCTCTAACTCTTCAATGGCGCAGGTCTCAATCCGATGTACCTCAAGGGAGCGTGCTAGCCCTCTGCTCTTTTTAATATTCATGAATGACTTACCTAATGGCATTCTTCTTTCGAATTAGATTGTTCGCTGACGACTGCATTGTGTATCGTGCATAGGGTCGGCAAACTCACTCATGAGTCGACTCCACTCAGACTCATATCGAACGTGAGTCTGAGTCTGAGTGATCCGAGTGAGTAGAAGTTTTGTGAGTCTGAGTCCGAGTGAGTTCGGTGGGAAAATTTTTGGTGAGTCTGAGGGTCCGAGTGAGTCCGGTTGAAGGAAAATTTTTGTGAGTCTGAGTCCTAGTGAGCCCTAAGGGCAAAATAGATTGCATGAGTGAGGTCTGAGTGAGCTCCAGCATTTTTTTGCCGACCTATGGTCCTGTCTACTCAACTTCAGCATTACTATCAGTCTTATGTTGGCTGGGGAGAGGAGGTGCCTAGGGAGAGAGGTGCCTTACCCCCCCGCAAACTTTTCACGGAAGTTACTGATAAAATATCTCGTGTGAGTCATCTCTTTCAATAAAAAGGTCCTTATTGAACTACAAACTCAGATAACTCGTATTTGAAGGTACGAGATCAAAAGGGGCTAAGTAGCGCACCGATTATGCAAGATATTGGCGTTGAAGAGCATTGACATTATGGTAGAAAAAGGCTAATTATAGGCTGGTGGACTCATGAGTCGACTCACTCAGACTCACTCAGACTCAGATCGAGCCGGGAGTCTGAGTCTGAGTGAGTTCGAGTGAATTATATTTTGGTGAGTCTGAGTCCGAGTGAGTCCGGTTGAAAAACATTATAGTGAGTCTGAGTCCGAGTGAGTCCGAATGAGGAAAAAGTTTGGTGAGTCCTGAGACCGGAGTGAGCCCTAAGGGTAGATAGGTTTCGTGAGAGTGAGTCTGAGTGAGCTCCACATTTTTTGCCGACCTATGGATCGTGCCAAAAAAGTGACCAGGACCACCGATCCCTGCAATCTGACCTCGAATCCATCAATTCATGGTGTTCATCATGGCTAATGAAGCTAAATCACTCCAAGACTAAACTTGTATCCTTTACACGAAACTCTAGTCGCCTCCCGACCACATATACACTTAACGACACGCCCGTCGAGTCAGCTACATCATACAAATATCTAGGACTTCACCCCCAATCCGACCTATCCTGGAAACTGTCACATCAATCACATTCTTGCAGCTGCTAACCGCTGCCTTGGTGTGTTAAAACATAATCGTGTGTCATGCTCCTGCGCATGTGCAAAAACTTGCGTATATCACCCTAATCCGCCCAAAATCGAGTACGCTTCAGCCTATGGGACCCGGAACAAGCATATATCATTGATAACATCGAATCCCTGCAGAACCGTGCTGCTCGTTTAATTTTCTCTGATTACTCTCGCTTCACTAGCGTCACTGCCTTAAAAGCTCGTGCAGGTCTTCTGTAACCTTTCCCATCGTCGTAAACTGGCCCGTTTATCTCTTTTTCATATAATTTATCATCATCCGTTGCTTCATGACGACTTTTTTCAGTCACCCTTAGCCATCTTCCACGCCGCGATCACCCTCTCAAGATCAAACGCAACACATGCCGTACTTCATCCTTTGCTAATTCGTTCATTCCAAAAACCATCATCGAATGGAACCAGTTGCCTCGAATTATTGCATAGAAAGCAACATTTCGAAATTTATTAACTTTTAAAAAATGATAACCAGGTTTAGTGTTCTGCTCTGTTCTGAACAACCCTTGTTTTAGTGTGTGTGTGTGTGTGCGTGTGTGTGTGTGTGTATTCTATTATTATGTTATTCCGTTATTTTGCGTTGTGTTTTAAATATCTCTTTCAATATTTCGAATATGTGTTGGGTTAGTTGCGTGTGACCTTTTTCGTTATACTTAAGAAAGTTTTGTTATATTTGAAATTTTTCATGCTGGCTATGCCTCTATTGCATCGTATCTTTTTTTTGGCCTACCCCCCTAGTGTAATACCCTCCCAGTGAGGGCCTTTAGGGGCTTTCTAAAAATAAATAAGTAGATAAATAAATTAATTAATTAATAATTATTAAATAAATAACGTCATTAATCAGTCAGACCTAGACAGCACTTCAGTGTGGTGCTCATGGCTACATTAAATTCTATCAAATGCAAATTATGTCTGTCCTCCCGTCGGCAAGGCTCACCTACACCTTCTGACCGCTGCTCCAGTTTACGGCTGCGCGTTACGAGCAGGCGGGCGTTTTTTTTCTTTTCAAAAAGTCGTTTTAGCAAAATAACTTACTGAACAGGAACTCATTTCAGAACCTTCGTACATATCGTCGCGTCTTGATCATCAGTTTAAGGGTTTTCGTTCCTTTCGTCGCACAAAATGTTTTCTCTCATTTCTTTTATAGCTCACCTCTCCCAGACATCACCGTTTAGTTAATTGCCTTAATCTTTCTGAATCTCGCGTCAAGTCGACAGTTCTGTCACGGCAAGGAACAAAAGGAAAGAAACAGAAGAAAAAAGTTCAGAACACACAACTTCACGACTAAGCATTGTCCGCCGCTGTCGTCGTGAACGGCAATAAAGATCAGACCGCGAGCTGTAATATTAAAGTGGCTAGTCATTCACCTATTCTTTGACAAAGAAACGTTTCGCGAAGAAAAATTGCTATATCATCAAGGTAAGCTGATGCATAAGCCTGGTGTGCTGATAGCAATGCATTATCCATCCGCTGACAGGTAACCGCTGAGTTCTTTAAACCGAACGGCATTGCATTACCCCCACGCGTACTGCCCATTGTGTGTCACAGATGCAGTGCGGGTGTTCAATTTGGGCGTCCATTGGCACCTGCCAGTATCCTCTCCTGAGGTCAACCAAGTTATGAAACTTGCGCGACCCACTCTGAAAATTAGCTCTCGCGGATTAGTCATTGGAATGGCATCCACCCGAGTGACACCATTAAGCATTCTATAATCGATGCACATGCGCATTGATCCGTCTTTCTTACCAACACACACAACCGGGTGTGCGAATTCACTTTTCACTGGTATATAAGCCCCAGATCAAGAGAGAGAGAGTGAAACTTTATTCAAGGGAAAGGGGAAAGGGGGATCTTGGAGCTTCTATGGCTGGGGCCCTACGTCCAGGGCTCCACTGGCCTTAGCTGCCCGCCGGACGTGATCCAGGAGCGCTAGCTGCACTCCCGGGTCCGAGCTGGCGAGTTGTGCCTCCCACTGCTCCGTACCAGGTATTAGAGGTTTGCCGAGAAAATTAGCTAAATCACTTGGTTTTAATCGCATCCCCACGAGATGTGGTATAGAGTCGGTCTGCCGCCGCACCACGGACACACGGCCGGGTAAAGCGTTGGATGTATCGCGTGTAATTTAAGTAGATGCGGGAATACGTCCGTCTGAATTTTTCGAAGGTCAGCGGCCTCTTCCCCAGTGAGGGATCTGTGAGGCGTACCACATTTCTGTCGCGTGAGACGCTGGTGAGCAAGAATCTCCCTAGGTAGAATTGGTACGGTCAACGAAATAGAGGGATTCTCCGCTCGGTTACAAAATGCGCGAGCCAGAGCGTCCGCTCTTTCGTTGCCCTCGAGCCCTGCGTGCCCTGGGCACCAGATCAACCGATGATGGCGAGTGAGTTTGGGGTGTGAGCAGCTGAGCGCCATAGCGGGAAGGGCGGCCGGTTAAAAAGAGCCGACAGGCCTCCTGAGAGTCGGATAGAATAATTGACGGCTCGCCTTTGCGCTCCTGAAACCTTACGGCTAAGGCTATGGCCGTTGTCTCTGCCTTTGTGACCGAGGTCGTGCGCACGGAGGCACTCGTCAGCAGCGTCATGTTGTTGTCGACTACCGTAATTACATGTCTCTGCCAATCGTAACTGGCCGCATCGACGTACGTGACGTTAGAAGTTGACCCGAACTGCTTTCGGAGCCAGTTTACTCTGGCCTTACGTCGCTCAGCGTGGAAGTCGTGATGCATATTTTTGGGCACCGGTGCGACCGAGATCTGACTCCGTACCTCTTGGGCTACGTCGACCAGCTCCTCATCAATGTGCTGGGGGTGAGGCGAGATCCCTAACCCAGTGAGTATTGCCCTGCCTGCAGAAGTTTCACTTAGGCAATTCCTCTGAGAGATGAAGACCGCCGCGCTTAGCTCAGCATAAGTGTTATGTATACCGAGATCTAGGAGCCGCTGGGTCGGAGTGCTCATTGGTAGACCGAGCGCTACCTTAAAAGCGCTTCTAATAAGGGCATCCACCTGGCTCTCCTCGCTTCTGTCGAGCAAGTGGTACGGAAGGCCATACGTCACTCTGCTCATAACCAAGGCCTGGACAAGCCGGAGGGTATCTTTTTCTTTCATGCCTTTCATGCCCTCGACCTCAAAGGGGCCTTTGATAACGTTTCGCACGAGGGCCATTCTCTCAGAGCTCAACGCAATCGGCTGCGGAAAGCGGACATTTAACTACATTAAATGCTTCCTCTCTGGGCGGACGGCAACCATCGGGATAGGTGAAACGAGGTCGGTGCCGTTCTCGATGCCAAATAAGGGAACACTCAAGGGGCAGTGATCTCCCCCCTTGCTCTTTAACATCGCCATGCGCAGACTTGCTCGTAAGCTCGACGCAATCCCGCATCTTGGCTATACATTGTATGCGGATGACATCACTCTCTGGGCCACGAAAGGGTCGCTGGCGCTAAAAGAGCAAACCCTACAGGCTGCCGCGACGGGCCGTGGCGGAGTTCGCAGGAAATAGTGGACTCAGCTGCGCGCCGGAAAATCAGAGCTCATAAGAATACGCAGTAAGTATTACAAAAGCAACGGCGACATAAACTTAGAGGTGACGGCCATGCCATAGCGAGGTTACTCAGGCCCGCATACTCGGTTTCTGGGTCGAAAGCAATGGCAAGGCCCCAGATCAAGAAGTTCCCTAAACTGCCGACTAACCCTCTCTCTTTACCAGCTCTGGCACTCGCTAAGGAAATGTCCTTTTGGGCTTACAACCCTCCTCCAACTCAATGCGGTGTCGATCTACTTGCGCCATTCCAGGCTTTCCATCAAAAACACAGCGATGTTTCTAAAATACTCCCTCAATGTCCCTCCGCGCGTCAGAATGCAAATGATCCAGCTTTTCGGAAGGTATCACACTCTATCTAGTCGCAGCGGACACCACTTGTGGCGCGTACTCCAGGTCACCAAACTCTTCGTCATCTTCAAAAACCACCCCAATGTGGCTTACTCTATAGCATATAGTACGGCCTGAGCCGATTTGCATGCACTACAGAGGACTTTTCGGTCATTCATTTGTAGGCGATACGAGTGTTTCCGCTCTTTACCCGTTATCGTGAATGGCCCCAACCACCTGGCCGCCGTCATCGTTGCCCTGCCTGTATCAAACAGCAGTACCTGGTCTCCAACACTAAATTCTTTACTTTGCACCCTCCTATTGTAGACTTCAGCATATCTGCCCTGGCGTGCAGTGCTTGTCAACTCTGCCACACTCGCGGCAAGCTCTAGTTGTTCACACAATTGTTGCAAGTACTTTGATGTTTGTCCCTTAGAGTTGCCGGCACAGTGACTTCGCCCGTCCAAGTGTGCTACAAAATTGACAGGGGCCCAGTCGGGTTTCTACTATACAACAGCCTGAATGGCGACACTCCTGTAATATCATGTGGCACTTCGCGATATGCCCACAGCACAAATGCGACAAGCTTGTCCCAATTCTTTTTGTCGCGTTCCATTACATGATACAGCATATTTTGGAGAACTATGTTCCATCTCTCCACCACACCATTGCTCTCGGGGGTGTTCAGAGGTGGAAGACCTAGGTGACAGCCCATTTTTTCCAACATTAACTTTGTCATTTGTGACTTATTGTCTGTGCCCTGATCAGAACAGATCACTTTCGGCACACCTGTGCAACTAAAAACTTCAAGTCACGCCTCGCATGTGGCCTTTATACTCAACGATCTGAGCGGCACCAACTCAGGCCATCTAGTACAAAGATCAACGAGGCACAGGTCATATCTGTGGCCCCTCGCTGACGGCACATCAATAGGACCAATGATGTCTTATTGAAGTCTTATTGAAGTTAGCGCCTGTGTGTGTCCCCTTCGTCTTTCCCGTCTTGGTCAATTCTGCGCTCAACACTCAAGATATGTCGTACCAACAAGGCCAGAAGTCAGCCCTTGCTTAAACAGGAACTTAGGGTATTCCTAAGTCACTGTTTGTGTACGCGCTCGTATGTCAAGTATCATGGTATGTGACTGGTCCTGTCTTATGGTCTGACATAAACACCTCCACGATAGACGCACTGACAGTCGCCCTAAGGACGATGTTAATATAAAGAATCTGATAAATCCAGCAATGCAGAAACCAAAACTTATAGAACACAGCTTATGACTACGATGAATGGCTCAAGACGAACGAAATATCTGTCGCCATGTTTTACTGACTGACTGTCTTCACTGGCACATTACCGGTAGCTTGAACGAATTGAAATTAAGGCATTCAGCTCTATTTACCCCGATTCGATTGGTACAATAAGCACGGCTCGAATTCGGGCGACGAAGTCGCTACTGTGCCGTAACACGCTAGAACGGACTGCCTGAACAGACGGAAACAGCCTCGGCTCGCAGGACAGAGTAATTGCAGATTACTACTAAAGACTGGTGAGGGTAATGATTTTGCTACAACCACGAATTATGTATTACAGACGAATTAATACATTATATGATAGCTCCATTGTGAGAACAGAACGTACGTGCGAAAATGATAATACCTGAAGGCAAGACGCATTCGACACAAGCTTCGTAAACTCCCATCCTATGATGACACAGCACATAGAGTGGCGCCAGATTTATCTCTAGGTCATATTGTGAACTTTATGGCAGCACCTACATGAACCAGTGAGCACGTACTTGTGTCGAAAACCGAGAGTAAGGCCGTAAGCCTTACCCAGAATCCAGCGACGTCCATGGACATCAAAGCGAAGTTAGCGCCACCCAAAAGAAGTTGGCAACAAGAGTCGCAGCAGACGAACCCGCAGCGCATGGCACAACGCCGAAGTCTGTAGCCATAACTGTCTGACGTCACGAGCCGCTGCCCCAACCGGACTCAGTGATACAGCCGAGCAGTGCCATCGGATTGTCCGTCTCTGCAGGGTCACTGGGTTTCCGGGGTTTTCCATCGACCTTCTTTGGAGAACGACGTCAAGCACCGCATTGTCTTCATGGCGAACGGGTTTGTGGATACCTTCCTCTTGACCACGCGGACGTCACCGATCTTTACAAGTAAATGACTACCTGCACCAATTGCACACTCCTTTCCAATTCACCCGTGAGTTCCAACAAACGGCCGTCAATTGTCGGCAGAAGCAAAACATATCCAAGACTCCAAATGATGAGGGCATGCCTGCTCACACATTGTCTTCTGCAGATGGGACCGCTATCAGTCAATCGTTAGCACACGTTTGAAACGCACTGAGCAACGGCAGTAGTGACGAGAACGGTGTCCGGATGGCCTTGCATCAACGTCTTTCCCAAAACTGTGCTTCGATCCAATGAAAGGTGACCAGAGAGACGTTGCGATGGCAGCTCGCTACATGGATGTACTCGAGCCAGATTTCGAACGACGGAACCCTGTCGCAGAGGTCAACCCGTGTGCCGCTCACTTCCGCTATGCATTCTCAGAAAGCAAACCTCACAAATAAGCGAAAAACCGTGTCGGCGGCTCCGGTAAGTACACGCACGCTGCCCGAAAAAACGCAACATCGTTTTTGCGTACAGCTCCGGCAGCGCAACCAACAGCCTTCTCGCATCCTTCTCGCATCCGATGCGAGGGAGCATCTCTTGTCCCGTTGCCGCTACTCTATCACGTGCCGAGCAGAGATTGGCGAGGAGTCAGAGCGATGAGCGATCCTCCGGACCGCACGGTGAATGCCGGAACGAGTTTGTCGGGTTGCCTGCGACACTTCTCCGTGAGCCACGACGGGTCATCCGGGGCGACCACAAAAACAAAACAGGCAGAGCGGGTGGCCCGAGACGACCTAATGGGTCGCTTCCGTTATTTCGATTTCGGTCGCCGTGCCTCGCTTCTACTGCTCGTCTGTAATTTCGCGCGGTTCTTTCAGAGGGGCAGTCACGACGAGCTAGGGCGTCAGACAGACTATAGAAGTGGACACAGTTGATTACCCTTTTACCTTCTTATTAGCGGCGAAACACTCATTATGCTTCGGGCTTAGCACCAGAGTAATAAAAGTCCGGGCGCAGAGGCTCGGAGAGGCGGCGGAGGAACACCTCCCAGAACTGAACAGAGGTAGGTCCCCTTCGTTTGCAATCAGCAGTACACATACATACATACACACACACACATACATACATACATACATACACACATACATACATACATACATACATACTACATACATACATACATACATACATACACATACATACATATACAGACATACATACATACATACACATACATACATACATACATACAACATACATACACACACACATACATACATACATCATACCTACATAACACACACCACACACCTATCATACATACATACATACATACATACATACACACATACATACATACATACATATACATACATACATACATACATACATACACACACACACATACATACATACATACATACATACATACATCATACATACATACATAGACATACATACATACACAACACATACATACATACATACCTACATACATCCATACATACATACACACATACACATACATACATACATACATACATACATCATACATACATACACATACATACATACAACATACATCATACATACATACATACATACATACATACACACACATACATACATACATACATACATACATACATACACACACACATACATACATACATACATACACACATACATACACACACACATACATACATACATACATACATATACATACATACATATACACACACACAACTACATACATACTACATACATACATACATACATACATACACACATACATCATACATACATACATACATACATACACACACACACATACATACATACATACATACTACATACATACATACATACATACATACATACACACACACACATACATACATACATACATACTACATACATATACATACAACATACATACATACTACTACAACACACATACATACCTCATACATACATACATACATACATACATACATCATACATACATACATACATACATACATACATCCAACACACACACACATACATACATACATACATACATACATACATACATACATACATACATACATACATACACACACATACATACATACATACATACATACATACATACCACACATACATACATACTACATACATACATACATACATAAACACACACCATACATACATACATACATACATACTACATACCACACACATACATACATACATACATACATACATACATACATACATACATACATACATACATACATACACACACATACATACATACATACATACATACATACATACATACATACATACATCATACATACATACATACATACATACATACATACATACAACATACATACACATACATACATACATACATACATACATACAGACATACAACATACATACATACATACATACGCCTACAAAATATTCGGAGCGCCGGACCAGTATCTGCTCGTCGGCGGATCACACCCGCGGAAAAATACAGCCATGGTCTGGCGTGCGCGGCATCGCTAGCAAGCAAGCCTCGCTCCCTAACGAGCGTAGATAGCGCTGCCTTGCGTTTAAAACAAAAAAAAACATGCGGTTTGTCACTGTTAGCGCTGCCACCACATCCGATGTGATCGGTGCCTGTAGGCTATTGCGTGCTCGCGCGCTATGCAGCGTAATCTCCAAACGCACGCGTAATCCTTGAAGCGTAACCTCAATTAACTGTTAACTACCAACTCTTATTAATTATTGAACTTGAATTAACTCTTAAGTCGTCTTATACCGGTGACACACGGTCACTTTTGATCGCGATCGTGCCTGATCCGGATTGAGTCCCTTGATCGTGATTGGCTTCTTCACACACGCTGCAGAAGGGAGTCAATCACAGTTGAGAAATTTGATCCCGATTGGGTTTAATCGCGATCAGTAGTGCACCGTGTGACACCGGCATTAATTTGACACCGGCCAATTGATGTAAAGTAGTTTGTATTATTGTTCGCAACTCTTAATTACTTTCAATGATTGGTGATTACGTTTAATTACCTAGTAATCCACTTTAGTACGCTTCAATAACGGTGTCGTGTGATGTCGCTGTTTTGGTCCTGGTAATTACCCTAATTACTTTAATTAGTCTTGTCACACTCATTACCTTAGTTACTTGGTTTATTGAACGGTAGAGATGTAGTATGCCACTTTGTGATTTCTGCTACCGCAAGCGTTGTCGACCACGGTCGGCCGTATGGTCACATTCCGCCATTATTGAGCAAGCCCATGGCTTTTAAGGGCACCGATCCTCATTAACTAGCATGCACGCGTTCATACGCCCGGGCCGCCGCGGCAGCTACAGGGATACCGGACTAGGGATCCCTCCTAGTGTTTGTGAAGGGCGGGCCCATCCGGCTTACCCCATCCACACCTCTCGCTGTATATAGCTTAATAAATGTTTTCCACCACCACCACCACTGCGTGCACACGCGCGCGCAGAGCGTCTCACAGACCGCATCCGCACAGCCCCTCTATGAAGCCCTTAGAGGCACCGAACTCTATTCTATTGGAGCAAGGCAACACCTAATTCGATGTCCTGGAGAGCGACGCGAGCTTGCGAGGGATTCCGCGCATGCGCTGATCCTGGCACTACTTTTTCACCGACGCGCTCCGGCAACGTAAGCTCTGCTTTATTCTTACTTTTAGCTGTCTGCATTATTTCTGCTACTCTTTACAGACTTATGTTCTACTTAAGTTTACTGAAGGAAAGAAGATGACTCTTAAGGGCTCGTTTTCTTTGTTAGACACAATATTAATGAGAACTAACAGACAATAACGCCAAGGAAAGTATAGGGGGTGTTATCTGTAGTATTTAGAATATAAATGTGAAGAAAGTAAAGTGGACGAAAAGATAACTTGCCGCCGGCAGGGACCGAACCTGCGACCTTCGAATAACGCGTCCGATGCTCTACCACTGAGCTACGGCGGCGGTCATCCTCCCGTCCACTTTATGGGGTATATACGTGCATTTAAACCTTGGAGTGTTAGTCAGCGCCAATCGCAGCCATGGCGGCGAGTGTGGAACACTCTTTTTCTGCCTTTCTGGCGTCACGTAGCACGTGATCTTTTTACGAGTTGGCAGCTGACCAATAATCCCTCGCATACTACCTGAAGGCATCAAGTCTGCCAGAACGAGACCCTTGCTATGAATGAAGGAAAGAAGATGACTCTTAAGGGCTCGTTTTCTTTGTTAGACACAATATTAATGATAACTAACAGACAATAACGCCAAGGAAAGTATAGGGGGTGTTATCTGTAGTATTTAGAATATAAATGTCAAGAAATTAAAGTGGACGAAAAGATAACTTGCCGCCGGCAGGGACCGAACCTGCGACCTTCGAATAACGCGTCCGATGCTCTACCACTGAGCTACGGCGGCGGTCATCCTCCCGTCCACTTTATGGGGTATATACGTATATATGCCCTATGTCAAGGCGACTGTGCTGCTCATCCGCTGCCCTACGTTCTGAAAACGAAACTGTGCCCTTCGCCGTCATCTGGCCCAACGCGGATCATCGTCTCAGGACACTGGGCAGCTACGTCACGAGGCAGGGTGTGGCAAGAAGATCTTGAGTTGAGCTAGGGTGGCTAGGGTGGCCTTCTAGCCACCCTAGTTGAGCTGAGCTGAGTGCAGCGGCTGGTCGCACGCCACTGCCTCTTATGGCTAAAACTATGTAATCGAACTATATAAACAAAATATGTAACTGAAGAAAAGTGTAATCCGATTACTGTAACTGCTTTGCTAAATTAATTAAAAGTTGATAGCAAGTTCTGTCGTTATCTGCCAGGAACGAGGGTGTGCTTAGACTTCGTCGAGCGCTGCCTTCCAGGCCTGAACAGTCGCGTTGAGAACAAGTATATAATATGCGCGTGCTTGGAGTATAACAACAAAAATTCTCCTTACTGTTTAGTAAAATAGCGAAATTGAGTTTACATGATAATAACGTAAATGATTAGGAGCCATCTCAAATATGTTAGGAAAGGGATTGGAGAAACATTGTTATACAAAAATGCTCCGTTTTTCTAATGAGCGTCTCGACGAGTCGGTTTACGCAATTTTGCATAGGCACTGAATTTTCTGTGGTCTTGCCTTAAATGCCTAATTGTCATGGCTATTAGGGGTTACCCGCCGCGGTGGTCTAGTGGTTATGGTGCTTGACTGCTAACCCGTAGGTCACGGCGGCTGCAATTCGATGCCCGTGTTCTGATATTTAAGTTTTATAACACCACGCGGTCGAAATTTCCGGAGCCCTCCACTATGGTGTCTGTCATTATCATATCGTGGTTCTGTGGGACGTTAAATTCAAGAATTATGATTAGCTCTTGGGAGTGCCGCCTGTATCGTGTTCCTATACTTATTCGCTGTGTTTGATACAGAACCGCTTTTCTATTTTACTTAGTTATGTTTGTTTTTCTTTCTTAGTGTTCTCTAAATATTTTTACTGTTACTAATCACCAGGTAATTGGACCTTAAGTGGCAATATACACCCATAGTAGCCTAAGGAGCGTAAATCTTTAAGGCAGTTGATTTTGATGAACTTGTAGTGACGTGCATACTGAAAGGGAGTCTGTTATTATTACTGCAAAATGGGCATTCAAATTTAGCTTGCGCAGCGCTAGAGTAATTGCCTAGAGTTAAGCTTCAAAAACGGGGGTGAAGTCCGGCAGTCTTAATGAAAATGACCCTCCAAGCGAAGGAGAGTTAATACCTACACCTGCTTTACTGAAGCGTATGTGGCTATTATATTTGTTTCTACGTGTACAATGACCTTGTAGCCGGTTATTTAAGAAATTGAATGATTGAAATTTAGGCTTTGAGGGGAAAATTTAATCGCATTCTTACTTAAGATTTTGATTTGAGAAAATTGCTGTAATGACATCACGAATTCTCACGTTTATCCTATCTAGTTGCTTCTGAACAAAAATAATCTGTGGTGTACAAAAACGTGGCCAATGAGCAAGAAAGAAAGAGTTTTGATCATTAATAAAAACGTATTCAGGTCGTCTTAACGGCAAGCTATAAAATTTAAAAAAAAGACTACCGTCAGGGTGCGGAATCGACAAGGCAATGTTGGCAGGCGCGCTTCTTGATACATGACGTTGTTTGCTACAAACCTTGGGAGCTCCAGACACGAGCGCAAGTGTTCTCGATCCACCATAACCAGAGGTTTAAGTTTATAAGGACCACCTTAAAATAAATAAACACCCAAATTCCAATATTGGGCGCATATACATTGTATGTATCCTAACCAATGTGTCCCTACGCAGTCCATATCGTCTGCTACTCAGTCCGCGCAGTAAGCCTAAGGCACTTTGTGCCTTAGATGTAATGTATACTCTCTATGTGTACTGCAGTGGGCGGTGGTGGTGGCGGCAGTGGTGGTAGCTGTCGCTTCGGAGAAGTGTGACGGTCTGTCGGAGTAGGAGATCGCGTTGTCCGTCCAGATCGCACCGCAGTAGCCTTAGACGGTCGTCGCCGACGCGAGCGTCGTTGTCTATTTCTCACCACATCAGCGGCCTCTTTGTGCGTTGAGCCGTCCCGTACCATCTGTCTCATGACGCTCCATTCTTTTTTCACCAATGGACAGTCCCTTGATGAGGCTTCGTGTGATCCATGACAGTTGGTACATTTCAGGACAGTTGCTCGGCAGGATTCCGCATTGTGTGGCTCTGCACAGCGGGGGCAAATCGCCACGTTCCTGCAAACTCCGCTCACATGACCCATTTTTTGACATTTACATCACAGTCCGCTCACATGACCCATTTTTTGACATTTACATCACAGTCGGAGAGCCGAAAAGACGCAGAGGCTTTGAAAGCGGCGGCGGATGTCGCGTGGCCCTCACTGCCACCCCTGCGCAGTCATAAAGAGCCGATGCAGAATGGCCCGCAATGTACATCATCGTCCACAGATGATTGCCACGACAAAAACCTACAAGTCCTCGCTGTGTTGAGGTCTCTCATGACCACGATGCGCACTCTCCTCAACGGAATGACAACTCCGTCAGCTCAATGTGCTCTGCAAGTTCTGGATTCCTTGGAGCCAGTCCTTGCAAGCCTTTGTTAACGCCTACTTCTAGACAACCGCAGAGGAAGCGATGTCAAATATTTCTCGGTTGTGACTGTCTGTGTGTACGCGGTGAACACTGTGCGCGTATTACTTGTTCCTTCTTTCCTCCTTGCTCTATCTATTCTTTTTTCTCCCCTTCCCCCTCCCCCGTGTAGGGTAGCAAACCGGGTGCAACCTGGTTAACCTCCCTGCCTTTCCTTCGCTTTATCTCTCTCTCTCTCTATGTGTAGAGTCCAGTTTAGTTTCCCATTATAAATGATTCCCAGATATTTAAGTGACTCAACCTGTGGAATGGGCTCTTGTTTATAAAATATTGAAATTGAAATGGGATCTGTTAGCGGCAATAATAATTTTGCACTTTTACTTACATTTAATGATATGCAAAGTGTCCGATGCCATATCTCTATAGCATATTATTCTTCTAGCATATTCTCTCTAGCATACATTTTTGTAATTTACTGATATAGACAAGAGATGTCACTATCAACCGCGAAGAGTGCAATATTGTCAACATAAACATATACTTGCCCGTCCTGACAATTCGGGACAGAGCTCATTAATGCATTGAATAATACTGGAAACAGGACTGCCCCTTGGGGCACTCCGCGAGTCTGATTGAACTTAGTGGATAAGCAGCCATCCTTATACAATAAAATTCTCTTAATTCTCTCAACGTTCGGAGGACAAGTTCCCACGGACAAGGAAGGCGGTTTTACCCTCCTTTCGTATTATTTGACAGAAAGGCAGGTGACGCCATTACATCAGTTTTTAGTGAACATCAATTTGTTTCACTTAATAAGGTTCGTGCAAAGGCTATCAAGTTGTGCAAGCAGATGAGCCTAACAGGTTTACGAAAACGCGTTGAAGAGAATACAGTGATGCTACTGGCTTAGGCTGTTTTGGAGCAGCTTTTGGAGCACGCAAAACTAGCTTCCGGAGCAGGAGTTGCTAGAAGCAATTTTAAGACACATACTGCATGCATGACAGACGAACGATAAAAAAAGTACACCATCTCGCACTAAAGGGAACTGTTGGGTTCGAACATCGTACGTTCGCCGAATACCTTCATATTGTCACGTAGTCGTGACGTCGACGAAGACAGCAGTCAGCAGGTCCGAGGTGAAACTGTTTATTTGGCCGAACTTGTGGCCGAGAAACTGATAGTCAAACTACAGCAATACACTGATAGCGGCGGACAGAACGTCGACCGTCGATCAACTGACAAGCGATCAAGCGCGTCGGCTTTTATACAGGCGCTATCGAACTTTCCAGCAATATCGCTGGTGGCGGTGTTATCTCTAGACAAAGCTGGAACATTCGCGTGCGGGGCGCAAGCTTAATAAACCGATCTACTACAATCGCGACGCTTCTAGAACACTACTTCGCGGACAGCGTCGAGCGTTGATAACCGTCCCTGCAGGTGAAACCCGAATACATCAAAATAAGACAAGAAGTGGGCGTGGCATTGTCCCCCTCTGAAAAAGCATCGTCCCGATGCTTGTGAAAGAACATAGAAGAGAAAAAAAACAAAACAAGTGCATACACAAATAAAAAACAAAGGAAAAAAAATAGAGTCCCCAGGCTCGCTAACGCGCAAAAAACGGCTTAAGGCGCACGACATGGACGACTTCAGGTCGCGCACGGCGCAGCTGAGAGTTCGTAATGCCGTCAGGGACAACCTCGTAGTCGAGTGCGCCGAGGCGTCGAAGTACCCTGTACGGTCCGAAGTATCGTCGAAGAAGCTTCTCACTAAGTCCTCGTCGACGTATTGGCGTCCATACCCATACACGGTCACCGGGTTGGTATTCCATGTGGCGTCGTCGAAGGTTGTAGCGGCGGCTGTCAGTCGTCTGCTGGTTCTTGATCCGTAGGCGGGCGAGCTGTCGTGCTTCTTCGGCGCGCTGTAGGTAGGTGGTCACGTCGATGTTTTCCTCGTCGGTCACGTTTGGTAGCATGGCGTCAAGCGTCGTTGCCGGGCTCCGTCCGTAGACCAACTTGTCTGGCGTCATCTGCGTCGTTTCTGTACGGCCGTGTTGTACGCGAAGGTCACGTACGGAAGGATGGCGTCCCACGTCTTGTGTTCGACGCCGACGTACATCGCCAGCATGTCGGCGATGGTCTTATTTAGACGCTCGGTGAGGCCGTTGGTCTGTGGGTGGTACGCGGTGGTGCGGCGGTGGCTTGTGTGGCTGTATTCCAAGATCGCCTGAGTTAGGTCAGCCGTGAACGCCGTACCTCTGTTGGTGATGAGAACCTCTGGGGCGCAGTGTCGAAGGACGATGCTCTCAACGAAGAACTTGGCTACCTCAGCGGCACTGCCTTTGGGCAAGGCTTTTGTTTCGGCGTAGCGGGTGAGGTAGTCGGTAGCCACGACGATCCATTTATTTCCGCAAGTCGACGTTGGGAATTGCCCCAGGAGGTCCATCCCGATCTGCTGGAATGGTCGCCGAGGAGGCTCGATCGGCTGAAGGAAGCCTGCTGGTCTTGTGGGCGGTGTCTTCCGTCGCTGACAGTCTCGGCACGTCCTTACGTAGCGAGTGACGTCGGCGGCAAGGCGCGGCCAGTAGTACTTTTCCAAGGGCGTAGCCAGAAATTTTTTTCGGGGGGGGGGGGGGGGTTCAACCATACTTTATGTATGTTCGTGCGTGCGTTTGTATGTGTGCGTGCCTATATACGCAAGCAAAACTGAAAAATTTCGGGGGGGAGGGGTTGAACCCCCCCAACCCCCCCCTTGGCTACGCCCCTGTACTTTTCCTGTACTCGTGCGAGCGTTCGGGAAAGTCCGAGGTGTCCAGCCGTTGGGTCGTCGTGCAGGGCATGAAAAATTTCTGGTCGCAGTCCCGAAGGTACAACGATAATATAGCTGGCTCGGGCCGGAGAGAAGTTCTTTTTTTACGAGGACGTTGTTTTTCAAGGAAAATGATACCAATCCTCGCCTGAATACTTTTGGGACAACGATGGTCCTGCCCTCCAGGTATTCCACTAGACCCTTCAGTTCCGGGTCGGCTCGCTGTCGTTCGGCGAAGTCTTCGGTACTTATGGCTCCCAAGAAGCTGTCATCATCCTGGTCGTCGGGCGTTGGTGGGTCGACGGGGGCACGAGACAGGCAGTCGGCGTCGGAGTGTTTCCTTCCGGACTTGTACACGACAGTAATATCAAATTCTTGAAGTCTTAGGCTCCACCGTGCAAGGCGACCTGAAGGGTCCTTCAAGTTAGCTAGCCAACACAAGGCGTGATGGTCGCTCACAACTTTGAAGGGCCTGCCGTAGAGGTAAGGGCGAAACTTTGACGTAGCCCAGATGATGGCGAGGCACTCCTTTTCTGTTGTGTAATAGTTGACCTCTGCTTTAGACAGCGACCGGCTAGCAGAACTTATAACTCTTTCCAGTCCGCCCGCCCGCTGCACAAGGACGGCGCCGAGTCCTATGCTGCTTGCATCGGTGTGAATCTCCGTATCGGCGTATTCGTCGAAATGCGCAAGTATCGGAGGTGTCTGCAGGCGTCGTTTCAGTTCATGAAATGCTTCGACTTGCGCTGTTTGCCACCTGAATTCGACGTCGGTCTTCGTGAGCTGCGTTAGTGGCTCGGCGATCCGTGAAAAGTCTTTGACAAAGCGTCTGTAATAGGCGCACAAGCCGAGAAATCGGCGCACGGCCTTCTTGTCGGTGGGTGGCGGGAAAGCGGCGATGGCAGCTGTCTTCTGCGGGTCTGGGAGCACTCTAGTCTTGCTGATCACGTGACCCAAAAACAAGAGCTCCTCGTACGCGAAGCGGCACTTTTCTGGCTTCAGGGTGAGCCCGGAGTTCTTGATTGCTTGAAGTACGGATTGAAGTCGCTGGTGGTGTTCGTCGAAGTTCGAGGAATACACAACGACGTCGTCCGAGTAAACAAGGCAAGTCTGCCACTTCAAGCCAGCTAATACAGTATCCATGACTCGTTGGAAAGTCGCAGGTGCCGAGCAAAGACCGAAGGGCATGACCTTGAACTCGAACAGGCCGTCCGGTTTTATAAAGGCGGTCTTTTCTCGGTCTCTCTCGTCGACTTCAATTTGCCAGTAACCGGTCTTGAGGTCCATCGACGAAAAGTAATTCGCGTTGTGGAGTCGATCCAGGGTATCGTCTATCCGTGGGAGAGGGTATACGTCCTTCTTTGTGATTTTGTTCAGGCGACGATAATCGACGCAGAAACGTAGGGTCCCATCCTTCTTCTTCACTAACACCACGGGAGACGCCCACGGGCTGTTGGACGGCTGGATGATGTCGTCGCGTAGCATTTCATCGACTTGTTTCTTAACGGCCTCCCGTTCCCGCGACGAAACCCGGTAGGGACTCTGACGGAGTGGTCGAGCATTTTCTTCTGTTATGATGCGGTGCTTAGCAAGGGGCGTTTGTCGGGCCCGCGATGACGACGAGAAACAGTCCCTGTATTCCTGCAGAAGGCGTCGAAGCTGTTGCTGTTGGCGAGCGGGAAGACTTGGGTTTACGTGGAAGGGTGGCTCATGGATCGTCGTCGTAGCTTCGTTAGAATCTGAAAAGGCAAACGCATCGCTGACGGCCAAGATTTCTTCGATGTATGCAATCGTCGTGCCCCTGCTCAGGTGTCTGTATTCCGGGCTGAAGTTCGTTAGCATCACGCTTCCTTTTCCTTCATGCAACCGAGCAATGCCTCTTGCGACGCAAATGTCACGGTCTAACAGCAAACACTGATCGCTCTCGATGACACCTTCGATGTCTTCAGCTTTTTCGGTGCTGACGGAAATTATGACGCTGGAGCGAGGCGGGATGGTAACTTGATGAGAAGGTTCAGGGCATGTTGACATGGACTCATATCCGGCGGTGTCGTTTTGTCCGACGATAGGATTATCGATTTGGTTCTTAAGTCGATGACGGCGCCGTGACGGTTTAAGAAGTCCATGCCAAGTATGACGTCCCTGGAGCAGTGTTGCAAGATCACGAAACTCGCAGGATACGTGCGACTCTTGCTGTGCAGACTCCAGACGGCGTTATTAGATGGCCTCCAACGGTGCGGATTTCGGGGCCTTCCCAAGCGGTCTTAACTTTCTTCAACTTCGTGGCGAAGGGCCCACTGATGACGCAATAGTCGGCTCCAGTATCGACGAGAGCGGTGACGTTGTGGCCGTCGACGAGAACGTCGAGGTCGCTAGTTCGTCGTCTTGCGTTGCGGTTGGGTCGCGGCGTCGGGTCACGGCTGCGTCGGTGTGTTCCGCTGCTTCCATGTTGCGTCGTCGGGTCTTCTTCAGTCCGCGAGATTTCGTCGTCAGGGGTCTGTTTGGTTCGCGTCGTATTCTGAAGGTTTCGTCGCGGCGTCGTCGTCGGCGGCGGAGGATCTTCGGTAGTTCGTCGTACAGCAACCGCACCTCCATCGGTTGCTGCCCTTAGTTTTCCGGATACGGGCTAGGCGACCGGCCCCGGTTTGGGCCAGTGTACGGCCGGCGGTGCGGTGACATATAGCGGCCGGGCGACGGCGAGCGGGAAGGTCGTCGTTCTTGCCACTGTGTTCCAGTGAGGTAGTCGTCGATGTCGCGAGGCCGTTCGCCTGGCTGCGGGCGCGGCGCGTTGATGGCGAATCCGCGTAGTCCCATCTGTCGGTACTGGCAGCGGCGGTACGTGTGGCCGGCCTCCCCGCAGTGGTAGCAGAGCGGGCGGTTGTCAGGGGCGCGCCAAACGTCGGTCTTCCTCGGCGCGGATCGCTGGCCGGCTGGCGGGCGATATGACGTCGGAGGTGGCGGCGGTGGTGCCTGGCGGCGAAACTGCTGGGGTGGCGCGGCGTCTTGACGTGGGCGAGGAGGGGGGGCGTTGCGTCGGGCTGCAGCAGCATAGCTCATGGCTTGCAGCTGCGGCGGTGCCGGCTGAGGAACACCCAGTGACTGTGTGATTTCCTCGCGTACAACGTCAGCAATCGACGTAACTTCGGGCTGTGCAAACGGCGCAAGCTTTCGCAGCTCCTCTCGCACGATTGCTCGGATCGTTTCGCGGAAGTCGTCGGAGCCGAGGCTATGAACAGCTGTGCTGTCTTGAAATGCGCGGCGATTGTACTGCCGGGTGCGCATCTCGAGCGTCTTCTCGATGGTCGTTGCTTCCGAGACGAATTCTTGAACTGTCGATGGGGGGTTCCGCATCAGCCCGGCGAAGAGCTCCTGTTTGACTCCTCGCATAAGAAAGCGGACCTTCTTGTCCTCGGGCATGACAGGGTCTGCATGACGGAACAGCCTTGTCATCTCCTCCGTGAAAAGCGCCACGTTCTCGTTCGGCATCTGCACGCGGGTCTCGAGCAGAGCCTCAGCACGCTCTTTCCTGACGACGCTCGTGAATGTCACGAGAAACCTGGTGCGAAAGATGTCCCATGTTGTCAGGCTTCGCTCTTGGTTCTCGAACCAGGTCCGAGCGGCGTCTTCCAAAGCGAAATAGACATGCCGTAGCTTGTCTTCGCTGGTCCAGGCATTGAAAATCGCGACTCGGTCGTAGGCTTCAAGCCAGCTTTCCGGGTCTTCGAACGACGATCCGCGGAAGGTTGGCGGCTCCTTGGGCGTCCGGAGAAGGATCTGTGCGGGCGGCACAGCGTCTGTCATCGTCGCTGTGGTCGAGGTCAGGATCTTTGTTTGCCGGGTCTTTTCAGGTAGAGGCCCGTGCTCTGGCGGTAGACCTTGTTGCCTGCCGCTTGCTCGACGATCCGGGTTTTCTTTGCCGTCGTCCTCCTCGCGGCTTGGGCTTGGGTCAGCGCTTCGCGGGGGCGTCCGGATCATGGAAGAAGCAGCACCTCCACCAGATGTCACGTAGTCGTGACGTCGACGAAGACAGCAGTCAGCAGGTCCGAGGTGAAACTGTTTACAAGGTAAATGTAAATGGTAGCGAAGCTTCCATAGAAGCCCATACGTTCAGAAAATGGCTGCTCATCAGCTGCACATGGGTCTTAGCGCCATCTGTGTGAGGAGGGAACACTTCCGGCGGAACAAAAAATAAAGCGGATGTGACCAATATTCGGTAAAAAAGTGACGTCATTTTGTTGGCACTAGCGCGAAATTTGACCACAAAATATTTTTCTTAGGCCCCTGATCGCTAAGGACTCGCGCTACGGCGAGCCGGCAAGCCCTTGGCGAATGCGCTTGAAGCCAACGCTAGCTATAGTAATATCGACCCGTGCCTAAACAGCGGTGTTTAAGTGTACCGCCGTGCACTTCGCCTTGGTTTTACCAGGAAACTTTATTCTTTGAGCTTTTATTGTGCATTCGTGTCATCTTCTACAGCGTGAATATAGTAGGCAGCAGCGTACCTCTCATGCTTGCACCGTTGCTTATTTGCTTCGCACATGCGCAGGGGACTTAAAGAGCGCATTGCATGTGTGCTTCAGTTCTAACGAGAAGAAATAAAAATGACACCTGGTCGCGCCAAAATAATGATATTTCAGTTTTATTCAATGGTCACAATAACGCAATTTAACACACCCTACACAATGAGCAACAAATGTCGTAATATGCACAAAACGTATCACGTGTAACGTATCAAGACATGCGAATTGTAGCGCGACAGATGACGATCTGCTCACCGATAACAGGAAATATAGTAGGCACCGCGTATTCACGAAGGAAGCCGAGCAGCAGGAATACTGATCCATGACAATCCAGCAAGCACACTACTCCGAACCGTTGCCCCGGTGTCTTATCTAGAAGAGGTGGCTCGCCAGGCGTACGCGTGTTGCTATTGCATCCTTGGAACACCACATCGTTTCCGCGAGTACCGGGGAAAGTGTTCGGTGTGAAATGTTAGCCGCCTCGTGCCGTTGTCCGTTGAACACCGTAGCCAACACGTTCACCAACGATGAAACGCACCTCGTAACTTCGCGCACACCAAAATCAAATTCTCACCTCAATAATTCACAGAACGCATGCAAGTGCGAAACACCAGAACACCTGAGGGGGCGTGTCGCCGCAGACGAACTTACGAGCGTGCCTTTCCATGCACCGCAAGGGCTGCACTGAAATGGCACTGAATGACAATGACGTGCGCCTCTCTTCAGGGGGCGCTAAGAAAAAGGTTTTTCGTAAGAATTAAACACTGTCGTACTATCTTGGCACATTGCACCTACATAATATTGTTCGGGAAATAAATATAATTTGTAAAACATATAGATTTCCTTATCCTCGAATAAAACGTGGTTTTTCGCTATTAGTGTTTGTTCCCTCCAAACATAGTCGCGCTTCAATCGCAGCACCCATAACTCCCCTTGCTGGTGTCGTTGGCAATAGGTTCTGAACCGTTTATCGCCCGAAGCTTCGCGACCTATTTGAATCGACCTTGCTGTTTATTTGGCCGAACTTGTGGCCGAGAAACTGATAGTCAAACTACAGCAGTACACTGATAGCGGCGGACAGAACGTCGACCGTCGATCAACTGACAAGCGATCAAGCGCGTCGGCTTTTATACAGGCGCTATCGAACTTTCCAGCAATATCGCTGGTGGCGGTGTTATCTCTAGACAAAGCTGGAACATTCGCGTGCGGGGCGCAATCTTAACAAACCGATCTACTACAATCGCGGCGCTTCTAGAACACTACTTCGCGGACAGCGTCGAGCGTTGATAACCGTCCCTGCCGGTGAAACCCGAATACATCAAAATAAGACAAGAAGTGGGCGTGGCAATATTGTTACCCGCCCCGCGGCCGGCGTTCCCACGCCAAGACGGAAGCGGTGCCTCCGGATGGTGGAACGACGACTGTCTGATGGTCATAAAGGACGCAGAGACTCACGTCTTCCGAGGGGTTCAGTTATGGTGCCTTACAGGAGACAGTGGCCGAGCCGGGCTACAGGGACGGAAGGTACGCTTGCGCCTTCGCTATGACAACCAAAAGCAGCGGCAACGGCGGCAATGATGCACGGGCCAATTGTATTGATGGCCCATCAGCCCAGCATTGCAAACACGTACTCGGAGGTGCTTTTCCACGACCCGTCAACGCCTGATGCCGAACATTCCGGGAACCGGGGTGAAAGGGAGCTGAGCGGCGGCGGCGGCGGCGGACAGACGAGTGGGCGAGAGGCGGTGATTCCTGCGATGATGCGGCGAGGAAGAATCCGGACCTGGTACTTTCAACGGCAGCCGACCGGGAGTCGAGGAGAGAGTTATTCCCGCATTCCGATTGGACTGTAAGAGTGTTTGAACGGGGAGATAGGGAATAAAACCAGGGGTGCAGAGACAGTGAAGGAGAAGAGAAACGAATAAACGTCTCTATCCAGATGATGTCGGAGCAGTCGTTTCCTCAAGGTGCCAGCAGATGAAAAGTTTTCGTCTTCGGCTTCCTTGGCGGCAGCAGCAAATGTCGCGCAACCAGCGAGGCGAGTGGAAGAACAAATTGAACCTAACCATGTTTGGATGCGAAGCAGCGGGGAGATGGTTCGCTTGAGCGGGAGATGGTGTAATTTTTTTTAGGAGCTGGCTCGCCAGGTTCTTAAGCTGGGGCGAAGTCCCGCGCCGTAAGCTGCATCCATCCATTCAAAGCGTCGTGGAACGCGAAGAGGAACGCTACGCGCGTCGTGTCTTCCCTCTAGCCTGGCCGTTAATTCTCACAGGGCGAGCGGGGAACGCGGTCGACAGGCGCGCGAGAGGGGGGGAGCGTAGGATAGGAGAAAGAGGGGGAGGGTATGCGCATGCGCTGGCGCTCATCGCGGCGTTGCGCAGGAGAGAATGAGGCGCGCGAGAGGGGGGAGCGTAGGAGAGGTGTGTGGAGAGGGTTTGCGCATGCGCAGTAAGGGTGGTCACGCCACACACCTCCACCACCACTCCGCCATAAGCTGCTTCGCATCTAAAAGCACAATGTGCTGCACGCTATTCAAGCGTAATAAAAGTGTAAAAGAACACAGAGGGCACGGCGGCAACTCAACGATGCGGTCGGCTAATCCCCTTCTGTACTTCATGCAGATGTTCGTCGCTTTCCTGCTACCAGCGGGACACGACGCACCGATATGCGCGGGACATGGCATTTCTATGCCGCTTTCCAGCGCAAACAACCAGCACACGTCACCGATGAATTTGAACCTCGACCAGGTGGCTTTCATCTGGGAGCAGCCAGTATCAGCGACGACCACGCATGGGCAAGACACCGGTCAATTTTCCCTGGTGGCAAAACGCAACTGTTCGCCTATAAATGCTGGCGTCAATCGACTGTGGGCTGAAGGGCACGGCGGCAACTCAACGATGCGGTCGGCTAATCCCCTTCTGTACTTCATGCAGATGTTCGTCGCTTTCCTGCTACCAGCGGGACACGACGCACCGATATGCGCGGGACATGGCATTTCTATGCCGCTTTCCAGCGCAAACAACCAGCACACGTCACCGATGAATTTGAACCTCGACCAGGTGGCTTTCATCTGGGAGCAGCCAGTATCAGCGACGACCACGCATGGGCAAGACACCGGTCAATTTTCCCTGGTGGCAAAACGCAACTGTTCGCCTATAAATGCTGGCGTCAATCGACTGTGGGCTGAAGGGCACGGCGGCAACTCAACGATGCGGTCGGCTAATCCCCTTCTGTACTTCATGCAGGTGAGCAGGCGTTATGGAAAATGCTATCGCTCTAACGACCCATTTCTGATTATGCTGCCGTGCCCGCGGCTCATTTGCTTGCTTGTAAATAATCTTTTGGATTGTGCCGAAAGTTTGCTACTATTGTCCGGAGACGTAGAAACTAACCCCGGCCCCGATATTGCCCAGTTTGCTAAGCAGCTACAAAGTATCGCTGATGATTTAAAAGAGATAAAAGAAGAGCGCCTTACTTCGATTGAGTCGAAGCTGGCTAATATTAGCGCCCTAGACAACAAAATAGCAACCTGCGTAACCGAAATATGTACCCTTCAGGAAGTAGTTCGCAAACTTGAACTTCAGATCGACGATCTTGAGAATCGGTCTAGAAGGAACAACCTCATAGTATATGGTGTTCCGGAAAGCGAAAAAGAAAACAGTGACACCTTGGATAAAACAGTGAACGATAGTATCGTCAAAAACATTCTCAAAACCGAGGCAGTTGCCATAGAAAGGATACATAGACTAGGAAAGCCTAAATCTAACAAATGTAGACCGATAATCTTGCGGCTTGTCGATCATCGCGACAAAATAACCGTATTGCAAAACTGTTACAAGTTAAAAGGCAGCAATTACTCTGTAGGTGAGGACTTCTCAGCCCGCATTCGTAACATAAGGAAGAATCTGTGGAATTATGGTAAATCAAGAAAGGGAGCAGGAGAAAAAGTGACCTTAAGTTATGACAAGCTCCGGATTAATGGTGAACTTTTTTCCTGGGATGAGGAAAAAAACGAAGCCGTTCCCGTGAGCCATGATGCAAACGCCTATGCAAAACAAAAAAACCAGCAAGGCGAACTGCAGAAACTACGGCCCCGCAGAAAGAAGTAACCTTCATCAATCTAAACGCGCGTAGTCTACTGAACAAATCTGACTTGCTTGAATCTTTATTACTGGAACTAGAACCCGATTTTATAGCAATTACTGAAACTTGGCTATCAAGTGACATTCATGACCAGGAAATAGGTAGCCCAAACTACGCGATAATACGGAAAGACCGGCCCACACGTGGTGGTGGCGTGGCTATCTTTATCAATAAAAAGTTATCTTTTAAGGTTCTTCCAGACGTTGAAGGCGTAGAAGCAATATTTTGCAAATTGTTGATAGGTTCACGTGCACTCACTGTGGGTTGTGTATACCGTAGCCCCTCTGCTTCTAGTGACGTCATTACTTCACTTTGTAATTATATGCAGAGTCATGTATCAAATGCCAGACTAATCCTTCTTGGTGATTTTAATATGCCAGATATAGAATGGAAATCTATGCAATTCAAGTCTGACAGCTCGCAACTAATATGTGATCTAATGCTCAATTTCAATTTACATCAGATAGTGACCCAGCCCACCAGAGTACATGCATCATCATCAAGCATTCTTGACTTACTTTTTTTAAGTGATCATTTCTCGCACGACACTACTAAAGTAGAAATTATGGAGGGCATCTCAGATCATGACTTGATTTACTGCACTGTAAGTGTGACTGATACCAAATTTCATCAGCAGACATTGCTTTATTATCCTGACTTTACCCATGCTGATGACACAAGCATAATCGACTGTCTTTCTTTCGAATACGATTCATTCGTAGCACTTTCACATAACCTATCCACTGACATCGAAACACTTTGGAGTAGATTTGCAGTCATCGTGACGTCATGCATAAAACGCTACGTACCGATCAAAAAGAAGAAAACGCGGCAACTAAACCCCTGGATAACACGCGACGTAATACATGCGAAACGAAAGGTAAAACGATTAAGAAAAAAACTGAACATGAAAAAAACTAATTTGGCCAAACATGATCTGACTGTAGCCGTTAGTCATATGAGAAGTAAACTAAAAGATGCTAAAAATAATTACTTTGCAAAGGTACTTCCCACATTTTTGATAAGCGCTCCAAATAAGTTTTGGAAATATATAAATCCAAAGAAAAATGATGAGCCCACGCGTTCTTCTGAAGACAACAACGATCTCGTCAACTCCTTCAACGATTACTTTCAATCCGTTTTTACTGTAGATGACGGAAACATACCACCCATGCAATCTTCCTATCATTCACCAATAGAACCTCTGACAGTTACCGAACAAGGCGTTTTCAACCTACTATTAAACATTGATACCAAAAAGGGCCCGGGTCCTGACAACTTACCAAATATCTTCCTTAAAAGGTATGCGGAGTGGTAGCGAAATATTTATGTATAATCTTTAATAAATCACTGCAGTTATGCACTGTCCCCCGCAATATGGAAGACTGCCAAATTATTCCAATACATAAAGCAGGCAGCAAAACCGTGGTTTCAAATTACAGACCAATATCACTAACTTGTTCTGTGTGTAAATTATTAGAACATATGATATTGAAACACATCAATATTTACCTAGAAAAAAAACATATCCTGTCTCCTGTACAACATGGTTTCCGAAAGGGACTCTCAACAATTACTCAACTTTTAGAAATAATTCATGATGCAGCCCAGTCTATTGATAACCATAAACAAATTGATCTAATCTTTTTAGATTTCTCGAAAGCATTCGACCGGGTTTCACATACCAAATTAATAAGTAAATTAGAAGTTACTCTTGGAGATAGTACAATTGTTCACTGGATTAAGGATTACTTAACCAATCGCTCACAATTTGTACAGTTACAGGACACCGCCTCTAGAACAACATCAGTCTCGTCAGGCGTGCCACAGGGCAGTGTCCTAGCACCAATATTGTTCACAATATTCATTAATGATCTTCCCCTCTCAACTAATGTAAAACTCAGGCTCTTTGCAGACGACTGCGTACTTTACCAAGAAATTAATACTCCTTCCGATCACCTAATCCTTAACAGAGCTCTAGAAGATGTACACAAGTGGTGCAAAAAATGGCAAATGTCCCTCAATGTTGGTAAATGCGTTTCCTTGGCAATAACCCGCAAAAAACACAGGTCCAACTTCTCTTACACTATTGACAACTGTGCCTTAATCACAGTTTCTAACCACAAATATTTAGGAATAACGATTTCAAACGATTTGAGATGGGATGCTCACATTGATAACATTACTGGCACAGCCCTTAAAAGACTATTTTTACTGAAAAGACTCCTTAAGCACGCACCACCGAATACCAAACTAATAGCATATACAACCCTCGTCCGATCTGTACTGGAATATGCCAGCCCTGTCTGGTTCCCGTTTACCCAACAACAAATTAATAAAATAGAAGCGGTTCAAAGAAAAGCAATAAGGTTTATTTTTAACAAGTATAGACAGACAGACTCACCGACACATCTACTTAATAATGCTGGCATCTTAACACTACAAAACCGAACGAAACTAACAAGACTAAAATTAATGTTTCAACTACTACACAACATAATAAAAATAGATACTTCAAGGTATATATCTTATTTTCAAGGCAGACCAACCCGTCATAACCATTCCCATACTCTGGCCGAATACTCTTCCAACACTAATTGCTTCAAATATTCATTTTTCCCTCTAACCATTAAAGATTGGAATTCACTGAAGCCTACCCTAACGACCGAATCATCCATAAACTTGTTCACAACTGCGATTGAAAGCGAATTGATTGCCTCACAAAGAGCACTAACGACATTACAACATCAGTAAACCCGCTAACGATGAGTCTGTGTCATGTTACTAATACATAGTTTTTCTCTACTGCCTATACGAATGTAATATTTTAAGTGACATGTTCTTCGATTATTTTGTTGTTCATAAAATTGTTTGAACAAAGTTCTCAATAGTAATGTGTACTCGCTGATCCTACGCTATGTTTACAAATGTATACCTTATCCTTTTGCAGTTGTTTTGGCGATGATCTCGCCCATGTTTTTGTTACTAAAAATGTTTTTGTGTGTTCTTCTATCGCAATGTATAATGCATAATTTTGTATGTAATATTGACTTTTTTGTGATTTTAACCATATATGATCTTGTGCAAACATATAGTATTTTCATGTGCCTTCCCTGCTATAATCTCTGAAGAGATTGGCAGTATTGTTAAATAAATAAATAAATAAATATCACCCACGGCTACCTGACCCTGTTTAGTAGACAAAGCCAGTGATGAAATATAGAACTATATCACTTATTATAAAATGACTGAAGGTGATATCATTTATCACACGTGAGCTTGTACATACTTGCACAAAAAAATCACAGAAACCTCTGTGATGGCACCTCTGTTACAGAAGAGGTGTTTCATCAATAGCAATAAAAGAAAACACATATGGCTTGTTCAGCTCGTCGCCCACACGCTTCTCAAAATACAGCCGGAGACCATCAGAAACTCTATAGGATGCTTTGAACCTTTGCACGAATATTGCTTGGCCGGTTTCAGAATCTGATCATTTTGGATACAGGACAGTCGCTGTATCAGGCCAGGTGGAAGGAATGCCATTAAGTGTCGTCCCAAGCACAAAAGAGTCGCTGCATTTGCTACACGATCACCAGCAGAATGTTTTCTGGACTTGTGAATTGGAGTTGGCTGTGTTGTCTTGGTAACTGAAGCACGCCTGAAGTGTCGTGATGATCGAGCATCTTGTGGCCATCTCGGTGTTCACCGGGCAACACACATGCCGACCACGCAAATATCCGCAAATGAAGTCAACTTCCGACTTTCGGACGCCCAATTTTTCAGTCATGCTTGAATATTCCGTCACTTTCGCGGCACCGTCACAAGCCCCATGGACGTCAGTGTATAAGAACGCATACATATAAGAATGTATAAGCATTAATTAAAGCCCCCACCTCTGCTGCGTCCATCATCTCGTAGAACTTGAACCAGTGCTTTCGCGAATCGATGTGTTTACCGCTGTAGCAATTCCGAAAGTCAGCTTTGCCGCAACGCTCAGGTGCTATAAGGTCAAGCAGACCTGACATTCCAAGGGGCCACTATCACTGCTATCCGGGGCGCAGTGCGGCGATGTGTTTAGGGGATAAGCACCGGAATGCACGGAGATGGCAGCAGGCGGAAAACGTGCCAGTACGACTTAATCGCTGACAACCCTTTACGATAAGCGGCTTCAGCTAACTGCTGGGCGTGCATGAGAGCCTAGTGGCAGTTGTGAGTGTACTGCACGTTTTTATAGGCGACAACACAAACGCGCCGCGCCGCGCCGCCATTCATGCTGCCTCTTTGTGCGAGACCCGTTAAGGCCACTCCGGCGATTTTTTTGGCCATGTCAAGTAATGGTGATTTTATGTTCCTGGACGCTCCTTTCACGGGCCCGATAGTAGAATAACTCGGCAAATTGGAGAATAATTTTAAATAAGCAACAAAGCGCAACATCGAAACCGAAACCCACGAGTGTACTGTCTACGTATGACGTAGCCGTTGTTACGAACGACCGGAAGTCGTGCAAGGCAGGTCGGTCACGCCGGCGTGAGTATGAAACTGTGACAACCCGGGACGAGCAAGGCGCACAGTGGAGAGGTGAGCGCGCCGCGCATCAGCTGTAATGTCTGCGACTGACAGTGCCGCGTCTGATACTGACAGTGTCTCGGCCAGCGCAGCAGACGCTCGCGCTGTAGCGGCCGAAGTAAGCGGTGCCCTCGCCCGCGTCACTTCCGCCGCCTTCCAATACTGACGTCACAGACGCAATGTTGCCAATAATTGTGGAAGCCAGGAGGGCGTTTGCAGACAGTCTTTAAAATTCATTTGCAAAACAATCTGCGCATGTCTCAAGCCTGTAATTCGGCATAAAGACGAAAACGTGCAAAAGGAACGTACCCAGCGAATTTCATTGCGATCCATCGACCCTCGAAAAAAATCGCCGGACTTGGCCTTTAAGTGCGCTGCGCAGACGCGTTTCCCTTCACGAACGAAATCAGCTCCCCACCGCCGAGCCCGTGTGCTGGTCATGAACGGAGTGGGCAGAACGAACACTTTCATGGCAAAACGCGTGTGAACGGTACCCGCAAGCGCCCCCCCGGCAGTGACGTTCGTCAGCTTATTTGGTGACATGCTGCACGCAACTAGGAACGATCGGGCTTGCACGTAAGCAAGTAATGCGGCGTGTCGGCGAGATTGCGTACACGCATCGGGAAAAGCCGGACGAGTAGTCTGCTCTTCTGCCACAGCTTTTGTATTCCGCGTCATCGTATCCAAATGCTCTATGCGAGACCAGCCGTAATTTATTTCGCGCTTTGCTGGTATCGGCGGCGCTCACGAGACGCAAATTTCACTTGGCAGTTGGCAGTAATTAAGCGGGGTTCGCGGCAAGTCCAAGTGTATTCAAGAGAGCCTTGCGTGCACCAAGATTCCTCGATATTGGCGGCATTAAAGCTATTTCGGACGTGACTGTGGCGATTTGACCGCTTCAGATAACCGATTGACCGTACTGTTAACCGATTGACCGCGAACGGTGCTCCGGTGACGCAAAGGCGGGGATTCGGCTTTTGTCGTCTGCTAGGCTGCGGCTAAAACAGCAGCATTTTCGTTATAGTTCGCTCGCGTCGCACTGCGTTCCTCGCCTACTAGCTTTATTTCGTGTAATGATAGTTCTTTAGATGGCTGCAAGCATTACTGGAGGTTAAGAAACGTTAACAGTTAACGTATCTTCTTATACACAGAGCCATCACGGTCAGGATCATGCCACCGAGTTCGTAGCGTCACTCACTGGCTGGATGGCGTTGAAATAGCTTACGTGAAAGCGCGAACGTCCCGCCAATCGAGTTAAAGAGAGTCTACGCTGCATTGGAGCAAAGCGCGATCAATTTCATGGCTTAATCGCATAAGTTATAGCGGTTATGTAAACAGACTTGAAGGAAAGTTCACACTCCACTCCTATTTGCAGTAAGTACACAAAACGTTTGCCGACAAACTAAAATTGATAACTTCATCGACCAGCGGGTTATTGTGGACAACTAGCGTAGATTGGGCGAGTTGAATGCACATTAAAACTTGTTACACGTACTACGCCTCCGAATGAAACGCCAGCAGCGGTGCGCGTGGTACAGTTCGCTCCCTTATGAATTAGAGATAGATACGCTCTTGCGGTTTGCCGCTCGTGAGAGCACGGTGTAAGAATATACCCAGGTGATGACACTCTTCCCCCAACGCACGGGAAACCGCAATCCACGCGCGTCCAGATAATGTTCGGGTTCTTATCAGATGATTTGCAGTTTCATCGGCGCCGTCTTGGAGGGCGCTACGAAAAGCGGGGCAGTCGTTTCCATAGCAACGCGCATGCTGCTGATAACGTGCATTTTTTTGTGCCATTTTGTTGGATAATGTGCATCCGCCAAGCGGCGTCGAGGGGCGAAATCGAGAGAGCAACAGGAGAGGGCACGGCGAGCGCGGCGCACTCCGCCTCAAGCCACTAGGTGGCGCACCGTTCAACGGACCGACGACCGAACATTTTCTGGCCGCTTAGGCGCGCGCAGTGTCAACACCTGAATATTCTTACACCGTGCTCGTGAGCCAGATTCATGCTTTCGATTGCGCAGTGCTGCCTAATCGGGTGTGCGTGCCAGTCAACGGTGATGGCAGGACGGTGCGCATTATACAGTTCCTAATGCTTGGGGTACGTGCTCCGCTGTTCGTGTTTCATTGCCACCGATAATACAGCTTGATAAACAGTAAGGAAAATTGCGAATATGTCTAGGAAGAGGAGCAAGAGAGCTCCTTCCCGTCATTCTTTTGGCCCCTTTGGCTGGTTACTGCTATTCTTTACCACGCTGTAACAAGGTTAAATATTTTACGATATTTTACGATGAAAGCTTTGGATTCCTGATGAAACGCGAAAATGCACCGTCGGCGACCCTAGTCGGCAGCGTCAACACGAGTGATGCAAAAAAAAAAACCTCACACGATGACGTCACATTATGACGTCCTCATGACATCAGACCGCCAAAATTTGTGACGTCATAACGTCGTCAGATGATTACGTCATCACATGACATCGTCGGTATGCATTGCCTCCGTGATCGGTGCGTCAATCACGGAGGCAATACAAACCAGGTGATGTATAGAAAGCTTGCAATGCCTCCGATCACGGAGGCAGTGCAAAAACCACGTTACGTCCAAAAGGCATTCGGAAGGGGGCGGGGAAGGAACAGTACATCGACTGAACAAAAAGAATATGAATTTCGCCTTCGAGTTGTCTTTGGCAAATTCATAAGGGACCCTGCGAGTCTTTTAGTACAGTGATCGCATCACGCCCTATCAATAGTCGACCGTTGAGAGTGAATTACACTATTTTATAGCAAATACATCTTACTACGATTTTCGATGCGAAAGCTTTGTATTTATCTACGTTAGTATGATTACACTAATTCTGTTCAGCATGCTTTCAAACGGCCGGGAACGAGTCAGGAAACGCTGATTTATTAGCGTAGGGATTAAAATATGCTGCAAAAATAAAAAAAGACAACTCCGCACAACCTACGATATATTTCATATCACCGTCGTGCATCCCCTTTGACACGTGCTCTCAACCTTTTTATTTCTTGTTTACACTTCAACTACTTACGACACGCTTACACGGCAGCTGCCGAAAACTTGGATTTAATCAATAGTTGTTGCCTGTAACGACCATTTATTTGATTTGAAGGACATGACACGTCGCTTGTCACGCGTTTAAAAACTCCGAACAAAGGAATTGAATCGAAGGAGCAGGCTTGGCAACCGAACACGTGCAGCACGTGGTATACGTATATCGCGCTTTAACGCACACACGGTAGCCCAAGTCCGAACGCGGAAATTAGTGATTGAACACGGGCCGGAAAGTCATTTTGAGTGCGCCACGGCCATAAAACAGTCGCGAAAAGAAATCGTCGCCATACATGCAGATGTACACATTGATGGCTGGCAGACACCAGGAGCAATCGACACTGAAAGTGCGCATTACGGCAGCTCCGGTCGATTTCTCTGGGCATTTTGCTTGAACATTTAGTACAAATTGCTTTATGAACTTGCCCATTCATGTTTCAAAAACTCGAGCAGGACGGAATGTGGCCGGTAGTGTCGCGCAGCCTTCACGGAGCGAGCGCGCGCGCGATGAGCGGCACCCGAGTCCCTTCTCTGAGGTCACACGCGAGAGGGCGCCACTCAAAGATCTCGAGGCCATATTCGATAAATGTGTTCTCAAAATCTCGAGCCACCGTTACCGCTACTTCAGTTTCCTTTCAATAACATTACAGTAGACTTTTCCTGGTGGGAAAACAAGTTCCCCGAGTAGTAGAACCTCGTTGATACGTTCCCGCTTACGATTTCCCGGATCTTACGCTCGCAATGGCGAAAAAAAAAAAGAAACTAACCCAATAGAGCTATGTGTAATACGTTCCGGTTAATACGTTCCCGTAAAATACGATTATTCGGCAGCACTGTTCAGCACCGCGGGGAACTGCGGTCGTATGATACGTCCTGCAGCCAGAAAATCTCATTCAACTGTGCAGAAAGGGCCCTCTCGTGCACTTGTAAAGCGCTAACTGGCAAACTTCAGCCGCGCGGCGACGGCGGCTTCTCCGCAGTGCCTAATTTCCCCCCTCCGCGTCTTCTCCGAATTGCTCGATCGCCCCCTCAGCCATTGCCTCAGCTCACTGTCAACAACACACCGACCCGAAGGCAGGCGGCCACGCTGGCCGTCAAAATCTTCACACGGAAAGAATGGAGGCTGTCGTTCCTCGAGTCCGCCACGGTTCGATACGACACCTACGGAAACGCACGTGCCGCCGCCGCTACCACCGCTACACAACACGCCGCGCCACGTAACCATAGCAACGGCGCCATCCGATAAGACGTCATTTCCTCCACACTTTTCTCCCAGAGCGCCTTTGTTTTAGGGTTGCTCCGCCCATCGCGCGGCGCACTTCCAGTCGTCGTTCGTTTTTCTCTGGCTGGACATTTCTGCCTACCTTGTGGGTAGCAGAACCCGCCCGGACAAATTTGTTCTGTAAGATATCCGGAAGGTTTCTGGCTGTTAGACGCCAAAAAGGGACGATGCGCGCTCGCCGCAGTCTTTGTGAGGACTCGACAGATCGGAATGCGGGCGCTTGGAGACGTCACCTTCGGTTGCTATTGCGCCTGGCGTTATCTTTTAAAGCACGTTCCGCCGTGCGAGATGGTGCGATTACGAGTGGCGGCGAACATACCGCCGCATGTCTCAATAAGACAGAACGCTAACTGGTCAGCGCGTTTGTCGCTTTCGGGGGCGCTGTACTACCCGAGAATATCGTTTCAGCTCTACGGCGAACCTAACCACATATTTCCAAGCGGCAATGCAGAGAGAACCGACGCTCAAGCGGCGCAAGGTTTCGTTTGCTGCCACGGCGGTAGCGTTTCTTTACGTTTAGGCTCGTTGTCCCAGCGCTCGATTTTGCAATATCCGGTTTGTCTCGAGATTTCAACACGCGTGACCACGAAGTTGTTTCCTGTCAGGACCGGAACTAGGTGGCTGACCTCTGGGTGCTAGTGAGATGGCAGCTAGAAGTTCGAAAATCGATGAGTCCCTCTTTTAAATGCGAATGCATTTCTTAGTCGGGCTATGCCAGGCGTCCGGCGTTGTCCGCGCGCCTCTCGACTCTCACTCCCTCTCCCATAGCAACAGCTGCGGGCGCGCGCTTATCCTCCCCCCCCAGCAACCGGAGCAGGTGGTGCGGGCGGAGTAGTGGAGAGTGAGTGGAGAGGAGGAGCGCGCTTTGGCGTGTGAGGGCGCTCGCATCGAGGCAGCTCGGCGGAGCTCCCGCGTGTGTGGAAGAGTGTAGGAGAGAGTAGGTGCAGTGCTTCGCCGCTCCTTCTCTCGCCGTTCGCCCTCTCTCCTCCCTGCGCCACCGCCTCAATGCAGTGCGTTTGAAACGCGTTTGTAGCGTTTGTGCTGCCTTGGCACAGCCTGAAAACAGCGCGTTCTAAACGCGTTTGTGCTGCATTGAAGGCGGTGGCAACATCCCCGAGGTGATCACGAACGCACGTAGGAAGCGTTCGTTGAAAGAGGCGCCCAAAAGGGAGACACTTGAGCGCGTCGATGTGTCCAGCTTTACGCCATTAAAAGTACTACACCGTGTACTCTCGGCGCAAGAAATGTGCATTTCCTCACGATTCCCTTCGGGGAGGTGGGGGCATTTTTTTTGTTTTTTGAGACACGTTTCTTTGCCTATGCACTTCAATATGGGCTTGTCAGTCTCAATTTTTACTGGATTCGGATCGTACGTTTATATTTCGCGGTTTTTTCGGAAACGTATCAACGAGGTTATACTGTAATTCCAGGCTTTCCCAGCTGCTAGATGCCAAGCGTTCAACAGGCAAGCCGATATACATAAAAAATGTTGACCGCATGCGCACAGAGGGTCCGTTATTTTACTCGCAGAAATTTATTAGCCCTACGATATATTTTCTCGCAGATAATGTAAGCTCCTTGTCAGTGTGTGCCAAAGACGGTTGTGATAACCGGGTAGTCCTGGGCCATGCTGGTCGCCGGACCGAATCACACACACATACGTTGGCGGGTTCCACACTGACTGGCTGGTCATGTGCGCGCCGTATTTATTTCATTGCAAACATCGACGCCCCCGGGCGCCGGAACGGCAAGCTAACCTTATCACACCCCTCCCCCCTTTATTATTGATGCAAACAATTGTTTAAGGTGAGTAGCGCGATACTGGTCGTCGAATTCTGGTACTTCGACGCAGGACAGTAGTACTGGGTGCTGTGACAGGAAGTTCCGTTTCCTTCGCCACGTCTTCCCTGGGATCTTGCCTAGACTCTGTGTCGTGTAGGCGATCCGGAGTTAGCTGTCTCTGACCCACGTCCAAGCTTGGAGCAAGACCTGTAGCTACTGGGCTGCCCGACTTTTGGTTGTCTGCGCTCAGTTCCTCATGGGGCTGGCGGATGTGATCCAGATGTCGAGTTAAACGCCGTCCGTCCTCCAGTAGAACATCCATGGACGAAGTGCGTTGTTCGGTGACGACTGCAGGGAGCCACGCAGGACCTGGACGGAAATTCCTTGCGAACACCTGGTCACCATGGTGACCCAAAACCCTGGGTCTTGTTCCTTGGTCGCATCTGATTTTCTGCTTAAGTTGCTTCTGTAGCACCTTTGTCCCGAGGTCTGGGTGTAGCAGGTCCAACGCAGTCCTCAGCTTCCGCCCCAACAACAGCTCCGACGGACAGCAACCCGTGACCTCGTGAGGCGTTGACCTGTAAGTCAGGAGCATGCGGGCAATTTGAGTGCGAATATCTCCAGGGCCAGCCTTCCGCAACTTGTTTTTGACAGTCTGCACTGCCCGCTCTGCAGCACCGTTTGACGCTGGATGATACGGCGGCACCAGCATTCGCCTCACCCCGTTTTTCTTGAGGAATGTGGAGTAGAACTCACTGGTAAATGCTGACCCATCATCCGACTCGACCACAGCTGGAAGGCCTTGGTTTGCGAACAAATTCGCCTGCAGGAAATAGTTGCTTCAGCCGAGGGTGTGGAGACCGGGAACACTTCAATCCACTTTGAGAACGCATCGACTGCGATAAAAAATTTGGAGTGGCTTAGCTCGGCTATGCCAGGATTTACGTAGCGTTAGAAAAGGTTCAGCTGATTATTCTGAGCTTTCCAGATTGTCTAGGATTGCAGCTAATTGCCAGGCAACTACTTCGGGATCCGATGACATAAGCTTGTCAGCTCTTCTGCGCCGTTGAGCAGCATTTGCGCTCTCCTTCTCCATGGCGTTTCCCACCTGCAAACGCCAGTCAGAGGCGGTATCAATCAGGCACCAGCGCATTGTCAGACGGCGACTGCACAGCGAAGGCGAATAGCTGCGCGCGACATGGCTACGGCGTCACCCCTCTCGAATGCGCAGAGCAGCAGCGGCGAGTCGCGCGCGCCGGCGCCAGTCTGATGATGATGATATGTGGTGTTTAGTGGCGCAAGGGCCAATTGATGGCCAAAGAGCGCCAGTTCATGAGACAAAGGATGTGAGCAATGGTTGCGGTAAGTAGCTGTAAAGGGGCCTTAAAATTCCTCGCGCTAAAGGCGGGTAAAACATATATGTGTATATTAAAATCATGACAGTGACGTGAAGTATGTCTAGTGGAATGAATGGCAAGTGGTCGCAAGAATAAGACTATGAAGATATGACATCAGCACGAATGCCTCGTCAATGCCCTTGAGTCCAAGGGCCGCGAGGCAAGTGCTGTCTTTAACGTATTCACCGCAGCAGTGACCTCTGTTTAGAGGCCGTGCTACGGATCACCTTGATATATGACATGAAAACTCTGTACGTCGTTTAAAAAAGCAGACAGTGACTGATATGTAAAAAGCGGGTCCCTACCGATGAACATTGAAGGATGAAATGGAAATTGCTGCCGGTAGGGTAATAAAAAGTGCTTTTTTCTGATAGCATCGAGTTCCTTGCACTGAATGAGGACGTGAAGGACAGTGAGTGGCTGACCACATCTATCACACAAAGGTGGCTCGCCACCGGACAGAAGGTGTGTGTGTGTACTGTATGTGTGACCGATCCTAAGTCTGCAGAGTGTAACTTCTGTGTGGCGTGATTTTGATACTGGCGGCCAGTTACCGAGATGCGGTTTGACAACGTGTAGCTTATTTCGTGTATGCATATCCCATGTGGTCTGCCAAAAGGCTCTGAGCTTTCTTTTCAGGAAGTGTTTTAGGTCTAGTGGGGGAATAGCTAAGGATGTATTGTGACTGTTTTCGTGGGCGGATGCTGCTAGCTGGTCCGCCAACACGTTGCCTTGAATCTCGCGGTGCCCTGGCACCCAGCACACTACGACATGTTGTTCGAGTGCGTATATCGTGCTCAAAAGAGAATACAGCGAGACAAAGACGGGGTTTTTGTGTCTTTTCAGAGTTTTTAAGGCTTTTACCACGCTTAGAGAATCTGTGTAAATCACTGCCTTTTGTAGTTTTAATTGTTGAATGTGTTTAACGGCCGCAAGTATCGCGTAAGCTTCTGCCGTGAAGATACTTGATTCAGGGTGTAGAATACCGGAATCCGTAAAGGATGGCCCGACGGCTGCGTAAGACACAGAAATATTGGACTTTGAGGCGTCTGTAAAGAATTCTGCACAAGTGTATTTGTGTTGTAGTTCAAGGAAGTATGTACGAATATGTGCAATAGGCGCGTGTTTCGTTACTTCCATGAAAGAAAGATCGCAGTCTATAAGCTGCCACCGCCACGGCGGTAGTTGTGCAGCGGGAGCCAATAGACAGTGTTCGGATAGTGGCACACCCGTTTCCTGAGCTAAGCCCCTTACACGGAGTGAGTAGGGCTGTCGCATCGAAGGACGGTGGTCGAAAAGGGCAGAACTAGATATATCATTAATTGTGGGGTGTGAGGGGTGTTCCTTGTCTGCGTTCACTTTGAGATAGTATAGAAACGACATGTAAGATCGCTGCAGGTGGAGCGACCACTCGTTCGATTCGACGTAGAGGCTTTCCACGGGGCTGGTGCGAAAAGCACCCGTAGAAATACGAATGCCCGAGTGGTGGACAGGGTCAAGCATCTTCAACGCGCTTGCTGTCGCAGACTGATATATTATCGCCCCATAATCTAGGCGCGTGCGTATGAGACTTTTATAAAGATTCATCAGACACTTCTTGTCACAACCCCACGAAGTGCGCGACAGTACCTTTAGAATGTTCATGGTTTTTATGCACTTGTTCTTTATATACTTTATGTGTGATATGAAGCTTAGTTTCGTGTCTAGAATTACGCCGAGAAATTTATGCTCCGTTTTCACAGGTAACCGCTGACCATGCAGATCAACGTCTGGATCGGGATGTAGGCCTCTCATTCTTGAGAATAATACGCAAGTACTTTTTTGCGGGTTAAGGCTGAACCCGTTCTCGTCTGCCCATTTGGTTACCTTGTTTAAACCAAGTTGCACCTGCCGCTCGCACATTGAAAGGTTGCAAGATTTATAACCGATCTGCACGTCGTCAACATATGTGCAATAAAACATATTCCGTGGGATACACAGACGTAGGGAATTCATTTTTATAATAAAAAGTGTGCAACTCAGAACACCACCTTGCGGCACTCCAGTTTCCTGGACAAATATTCGGGACAAGACATTACCCACTCGAACACGGAACGTGCGATTGGACAAATAGCTTTCGATTATGGTCAACATCTTTCCTCGGACACCTAAGTGGGATAGGTCTCTTAATATTCCAAATCGCCATGTGGTGTCGTAGGCCTTTTCCATATCGAGGAACACCGAAAGGAAGAATTGCTTGTGAACAAAAGCGTCGCGAATTTGTGCCTCGATACGGATAAGGTGGTCAGAGGTAGATCTGCCCTCTCGAAAACCGCACTGGTATGGGTCAACTGAGTTGCTGGCTTCGAGAAAATGTAGAAGTCGCCGATTTATCATTTTTTCGAAAACCTTGCACAGACAACTTGTTAGGGCTATTGGCCTGTAACTGGATACTGAGGATGGGTCCTTACCCTGCTTCAGAATCGGAATTATGATGGCTTCTTTCCAGGCCGAGGGGATCTCGCCGGAAAACCAAACAGCATTGTACAGGGAAAGGAGGGTTTTTTGGGTTTCAGAAGGCAGGTGTTTCAACATTTCATATACAACACGGTCGGAACCTGGGGCGGATTTATTGCATGAGTTCAGCGATGCCTGTAGCTCAGCTAAGCCGAAAGGTTGGTTGTATGCTTCCTCGTGTTTTGTGGATTTGCGCTCTAGTTTCTGTTGTTCGATTTTTGCTTTGTGTCGTTGGAAAGCTTCCGTGTAGTGTGACGAGCTCGATACCTGTTCGAAGTGTGCACCTAGGAAGTTCGCCTGGTCTTCCAAGCTGTCACCTTGTGTGTTTACTAGGGGAAGTGAATGCGCTTGTCGGCCTGCTACCCTACTAACCATGTTCCAGACTTTAGCCTCCTGTGTATATGAGTTAATTCCCGATAAAAATTTCTGCCAACTTTGTCTTCTTGCCTGTCGGCGAGTTCTCCTGCCTTGTGACTTTATGTTTTTAAAACTGTCCAGATTCTCGGCTGTCGGCGAGTCCCGAAGCAGCCTCCATGCTTTATTTTGTTTTTTTCGCGCATTTCTGCACTCAGTGTTCCACCACGGCACACGTCTTTTGCCAGGCAGTCCAGATGTTTGTGGGATACACTTCATTGCGGCATCAATCAAAAAAACTGTAAAGTAGTCTACAGCTTCATCTATGCTCAAAGCACGCATGTTGGTCCAACTTAAGAGAGCCATTTTACGAAACTGTTCCCAATCGGCTTTGTCAATTTGCCATTTGGGAACCTGTGGAGGACATTCATTAACTATTGGGGTGCTCAGAACTATAGGAAAATGGTCACTTCCATAGGGATTATTAATGACTTTCCATGTTAGAAGGGGCAGAAGTGATGGAGATGTGATGCTGAGGTCTATGGACGAGTAGGTATTGTTCGCAAGGCTATAGTATGTTGGCTCTTTTTTATTCAAGAGACACGTGCCAGAAGAGAAAAGGAACTGTTCAATTAGACGACCTCGCGCATCGCAGCGGGAGTCACCCCATAGACAGCTATGCGCATTAAAGTCCCCAAGTACAAGGTAAGGTTCAGGGAGCTCATCTATTAAAGACTGAAATTCATGTTTTTGCAGCTGGTAATGTGGAGGTATATATAGAGAGCAAATGGTGACGAGTTTGTTCAAAAGAACCGCTCGAACAGCCACTGCCTCAAGGGAAGTTCGAAGTGGTAAATGTGTGCATGCTACTCCTTGATTAACTATAACCGCTACACCCCCGGATGGCGCGATGGCATCATCCCGGTCCTTCCGGAAAATAATGTAGCTGCGTAGAAAGTTCGTGTGTTTGGATTTTAAGTGTGTTTCTTGTACACACAGCACCTTTGGTGTATGTTTGTGTAAGAGTTCTTGGACATCGTCGAGATTTCTAAGCAGTCCTCTCACGTTCCATTGTATAATTTGTGCTTCCATATTGGATGTCAGGTAGTGCTGTGTGTACGAGAAGGAAGTGGGTGTTGTTTAGGTCGAAATTTAGAGCTCAAGCAGCAGGGCCGTCGTCGGGCCCCATTATCGGCTTTTTCGTTTTCTTAGCGCGCTCCAGGGAGCTACGCCGCTCTTTCGGTACCAGAGGCACCGGAGTTGTGTCCATTGCCTCGTTTGAGGCACTGGACGCCCGCGTATGCGAGCTGCTGGCTTGTTTGTCCGACCTCGCCTGGCGAGGCGTGGTCGTGAGACCCGACGACCCTGGAGTCGCCGGGATCTCTGGCTTGGCAGGTGGGGACTTCGCCTGGTGTGACGAAGTCTTGGACGCCACCGAGCCGGAGGGCGATGTGCTCTCCTTGGCCTCTACGGTGCCGGAGCTTGTAGTGGCCGCCGGTGTGGTCAGATTCAGAGTAGGCGGGGCAGCCTTCGCTGCTCCCACCATGGGGGCGGGTGGCGTTTGCCTCGGCACGCTGCGAGTGGTCCGGGCAAACGCGATAGGCCGTTGTGGTGCTGCCCCCCGTCGCACCACTTCGGCAAAAGATGTTCTTGCTGGAAATGACGATGAAACTCGCTGTCGTGCTTCTCGGAACGTTATGTTTTCTTTTACTTTTATCGTGAGTATTTCTTTCTCTTTCTTCCAGGCCGGGCAGGCCCTGGAGTACGCAGGGTGATCACCTTCACAGTTCGCGCAGTGAGTCCCATCACCAGCGCAGTCATCAACAGAATGACCCGTCGTTCCGCATTTTGCACAGGTGAGCTGCCCTCGGCAGCTTTGAGACGCGTGACCAAATCTTTGACATTTAAAGCATCGCCGCGGGTTTGGTATGAAAGGTCGTACAGCAAGCTTGACGTAGCCGGTTTCAATGTTTTCGGGTAGTGTGCTGGAGGCAAAAGTAAGTATCAAATGCTTGGTCAGTATTTCGGTGTTGTCGCGCCTTATCTTGATCCTTTGGACATGAGTGACATTTGAATCTTTCCATCCATCTAGTAGTTCTTCCTCGCTGAGGCCAATGAGGTCCTCATCGGACACTACACCTTTGACAGTGTTCATGGTCCTGTGCGCGCTCACAGAGACGGGGATGTTTCCAAACGCGACTAGATGTGACAAATTAATGTACTGTTCCTTGTCTT
>NW_023614230.1:0-40001 GCF_013339695.2 Rhipicephalus sanguineus
GTGCTTCATCAACAAAAATGGGGACAACATGCTGATTACGGCCGTCGATGGCGTCGGGTGCGGCAAAGGAAGGGTAAGCATGCCGGAGTGCTCATGTATGGTGAGGCAATGAAACACTGTTTAATTTTATTATTCTAATAAACCTTCTGGATGTCCAGCTAGGTTTGAAAGCTAGCTGCCGTCATCACTGTGTCGAAGACGTCGGTGATGATACTGTGCTGTCTAGAAAATTCTGAAGCACGAAAGATTACTTGAAGCCAATCATTAAAGACCTACAATATAAACACTATACGTGTAGTTCATAGAAATATGCACATATTTTAGTAGTGTGTTTAAATGAAAACGCTCCACACTGATTTATGACTACTTATGCATTGAAATAAAGAAACATCCCGTGCAACAGTACCCTGGCACCTGCACACAACTTATTTAACTTCGAATGTTTGTAGTACATCTTGGTTTCATGGCGCAAGAATTTTCACTGCACGCGAAGCATCATCAAAACATGTGTAGCGGCAGCGGTTTTCAGCCTGTACATCATTTTCTGTATCAGAGGCAGAGTTTACGTGGGCGCAAGTGCATCCATTATTTCAGTTCTCAGGACTAGTCTTAGACGTCGCAAGTGAAGACGAACTGTCCGTTAACATTTGAGGGTTTCCTCACAAAAATGTTGAATGTAATCTACATATCTTTTTGGGCACTCCCGAACAGACGGCCATTCAAAGCGTATGTATAGACCAGGCACCACTGCACCTTGGCTGGGCCGCAACTCTTTGGTGGCCCTGTTACTGTAATTCGCGGATACTCTTTGCGGTGTACATGACCATGAGAGGTCGCCCATTTTTTAAAACTGTATTCCTGTTAAGTGCCGCTACACAATGCAAGTAAAAGAAACCCAATAGGAACAGAGTAATCTCGAGGAAATAAGTCTGCCTACGGTTTTGTAATTCTTCAAAATACGCCATTGTTCAAGACGTGCAAGAGTGCTCGCCGTGAAATTTCGTTTTGGTAAAAACTGCTTAGAATAGCGCTGTAGAACAAAGCGCAATAAAAAGAAAAATATTACACTCCAAAAAGCCAGTTAATGTCCTGCTTAGTATCGTCCTAGAAGCACTTAATATTACTGTAATAACTAGCTCAATTTGCACAGCGAAGCTGTTTACGCTAGCCGTAATTAGTGTGTGCGGCCTATCGGAAAGCTATCATCGTCCTGCACGGTTATGCGCAGCAGAATTTGGGCGATCCCACTACACGCCGCTAAGGCGTGCCTTGCAATAACTCTCTGAACGAGTACAGATAGAGAGAGATGGATTGAAACAAACAGATAGGCGGAAAACGAGATATACAGAAAGAGAAAGAGGAAAATTCCTCTCCCAAAAGAAATTCTTTAGGAGACGGGATTCAAACCCGCGTACCCCTAATCCGAAGGTGAGCGTCCTAACCACTCGGCTATCGAGGCGCACTAGGAGAGAAATAGCATAGCCTTTTAAAATATAGTGTAGCAAGGAGGGTAGCAAAAAAAAAGCGAGCGTGAGGAGGAGAGACGTGATGCCGAGGAGGAAGGTGAGGAAAAGGAAATCCCACAACTCACCACTGGTGGTTTATGAGAGAGAGAAATCAATAGAAAGATAGAGAGAAAATAGCGAGAGATAATAGAAATAAAGACATAAAAAAGACTTTGCGCGACTAGTGCATAGGTGGTGCAATGAACTCAAGGCAGGTTTTCGGTTGGCTTACTGAGTTTTCGGAACGTTGTAATTCACCAGAAACTGGTTGCATGGAAATATCAGGCTAATGCAAGCATCTACACTATGACTATCACGGTTCATGCCATGTCACTTTGGTATTGTACTGAAAAATTCGTGTCCTTCCGTGTATCTTTTGCTTTTAAAATATCCTATTAACATTAATGTAATCTACTGCTGTTTTACAGATGTGCGTTCTCGGTAATTGTACATCCAAGAGGGAATTTAGGAAGTCTATGGAATAAAAAGAAACATGTCAAATAATCAAGAAACTATCAAATTCCGCGTTACTGAACATGTAATCTATTCTACAGGACTTGATCAATGTCCACAATATTCTGTGAATAATAAAACACATTAAACCTTCTACTTGGAGCAGACGTCTGGCTTGTGGAAGTGTCTAAAATAAGCAGAGCTACTGTCAACAATAAACTCTGTAGCGCACCGCTCTTGGTTAGTTAAAGGGACTGTCTACCGCTCAAAAAAAGTTTCTGATTGTGGCGAAAATGAGAAGAACGTTCCCCACAGCGGCGGCAACAAGCATGATTTTGCACCATAAAAAAGGAATTATATTCTTAATTTGATGTTGAAAATTGTCAAAGAATGACCACTAGCGTCACCAAACAGCGATGCGGTCAATCTACTTGTAGCACAAGGAATCCTCGCAAGTTGACACATTTTGCTTAAAAAGAAACATGTATAACTTGAAATTGTATTTTACGCACTTGAGACAGCTTTCGGTTTCGTCAGACAGCAATTCCTTGCTTTTTTTTTCTCACGCATCTAAAAGGCGCCCGGTGGCGCTGCTTGCCGCGCCGTCTTCGATATCGTCTGATTCAACTCATGCGCTATACCATGCGGCCCTTCACGCTGGTCGTATACTGTGCCGCTGTTTTGCTGTTAGGATGTATCACATGTGCTGCTCTGTGAAGGCGCGAATTTATCATCTCTTTTTGATAAATTAACTTGGCTTGGAATGCGGCAGCAGTGCTAAAATAAACGCATAGACTGGATTACAGGAAAACAAGTGTTCTGTAATGGTATAATAAAGCTTCATTTAACCGCTAGCGCGCTGAGGACGACTGTTACATTCATTACGTAAGTGTTCAGCGAAAATAAAGTAATCCTACAGAAATCACATGTGCATTCGATTTCGGTTTTTACCGGCACTACAATTGTCATCGCGCCCACCAACCAGCGTTGTGGGCATGTTTCACCCCAATGGAAGACCGAACGCAGATCGAAAAATTATTTAAAAAATTTCTACTCACCTTCCAGAGAAACCACTGCAAGTTTGGACACTTCAGACGGTACGCTTTCTATTGTGGTACAAAACAGAAAAGTGATGAAGAACGGTAGACAGTTCCTTTAATACATATGAAAAGTTACATTAGTTGAAATAATAATAACATCTGGGGTTTGACGTCCCAAAACCACGACATGATTATGAGAGACGCCGTAGTGAAGGGCTCCGGAAATTTTGACTACCTGGGGCTCTTTACGTGCACCGAAATCTAAGTACACGGGCCTCAAACGTCTTCGCCACCATCGAAAATGCAGCCGCCGTGGCCGGGATTCTATCTCGCGAACTTCGGGTCAGTAGTCGGGCGCCATAACCACTAGAGCACATGGCGGGGCACAGGGCTGGGCAAAGATACTTTGAAATTGTATCGCGATACGATACAAGATACTCAGGCAAAAAGTATTTGAGATACAGATACAAGATACTTCCGCAATAATTGTATCCGATACGATACTTGTCAATTGTATCTTAAGATACTTCGATACATTCGCAAATTTGTTATTATAGATCCAAATAATGTAGCAGCAAGCGCCAATGCACAAAAATGTCTGCTTGAAATTTATTAACTCTGGCCAACCTTTTTTCATTCGAATGAAATGCCTGTTAGTATCTGAAATGTTTTAGTACATTAGCTCAGTTCTGAAATAACTTACTGGGGTTTGTTGAAGCTGCTTAACAGGACACCTCTTTATAAACTTCGCTGATCGCGGTTCTTGCTTGTTTTTTTTTGTGTAATTGATGGGAGTCGTTGCTCACGTTGCCGACCAGCTAGCGGGTTGCCATCTAATTACACGAACTTCAATGAGAAGCCTTGTCACGATGGTGCAAATACCGGCGTCCACATTTACCTTGTCCGTAAGCCACCGCTACGCGATACTGGATCTCCGGACAGGTGTACAGCAGCAACAAAGCTGGTAGCGACATTTTTTATGATGCATAGTGTATACGTAGAGGACATAAAACAGAAATGGCTGTTAATATTCTACGTATATTCTAGTGTAAAGCGTTCATTATCAATATACTCACTAACTTACAATTTTTGAACAATTTTTCTTCTGCGAAAGAACATGTGCAATCAGGAAACGTGTCAGGCGTAGTGTATTGTCACGTGGTATAGTGTCGAATATGAAGGCGGCAGTGAAATTGTAGAAACGAAACTCTTTACTGAGCTAACTTGCGCCAAGAAAACAAAGTAACTGAAAGTACAAGCAAAGCACGCTGCACGCTGATAGCGGCGATCACATTCGTCGGTCGTCGGTAATCTGATCAGCGGCGGAATGCGTCGTCTTTCACATAGAGTTTCCTACAATACTTACTAGAGGGAATTCTGGCGCTAGTGTCTATGGGAGCTGCAATGCATCGCGCTTCAGCCAGCATGGGAATCATGGGTAGTACACGGATTTGTGTAAACTTCGTTCTTTCGGCTCCGTTTGGCTCCGCGTCGCCTGCATCCGCTTTGTCGCAAAACGAAGTTCAGCAAAAATCAGCAGTTTCACTTCACCACTTTAACTTCTTTAGGCTCACCGATTCAAATCTGGTCACGAAGTTCACAACGATCCATTCTTTTATCCGAAAGAAAACCAAAACATAGCAATAAACAAAGCCACAAGTGCGTTCGAAGCCCACAAGCACGAAGACTACACTGTTAAAAATTCTGCCCCTTGTTTACGTAAAAAGCTGAAGGTAAAAAGTTGCCGATCACTTTTCCGATTCCCAAATAGGGCGATTTCCGCAAACGGAGTCTCCCTAGAAATGTTGTACGTATTGTCTCCTAGACACATTGTACGTAATGTCTTTTTAGGAATGTTGTACGTATTGTCATTGTCTCCTAGAAACATTGTACGTAATGTCCTCTTAGGAATGTCGTACGTTATGTCTCGAAGAAACGTACGTTGTACGTGATGTCACCTTAGGATTGTCATACGTAATGTGTCCTGGAAATATACGTAATGTCTGAAAACGTTGCATGCAATGACTTGGAAATTTCGCACTACTGAGGAATATGAAATGTGCCAAATAGCGCACTTTGTTGCTTTACAGTCACCAAAGTGCACAACTTGACACCACACTGTACTTAAAAAGTTGTAATAATGGGTGCCGCGTGGTGAAGAAAGTTTCGGTGCTTTACATGCATTTACCGCAATGGTTATCAACTGATGCAAGTGGCAGCTGCTACTTTGCTGCGAAGAAGTTGTTAGAGAGAGGAAAAATGCATTATGCAGTGATGGAGACGAAAATTTCCACTGGATGTTGAACACAACAGTCACAAAGAGATGCATGTACATATTGCCCCTGTTGAAACAAATGCCAGGCTACAAGAGTGCTACTTCAGTGAAAATTGAAGTGTTCTGGCACCACATACAAATTAATCGTACATAGTTTGGCTGTTTGAAGTCTAGGGTCTGACAACAGCTCGCCTGGTCGGGATGAAACTTTGGTGAAAACATTGTTGGACGCCAATCACAAAAAGTCTGGCAATCCCAAGAACAGATATTGCTGTTCAACTTGAACAAGTAATTTGGCAGGGCAAATATAATGGCACTTGTAGCCTAATATATGTTACAACAGGGGCAACATGTGCATGCATGTCTTTCTCATGACTGCTGCATATAACATTCTGTGGAAATTTTTTGTCATTATTACTGCTTAACCTGTGTATCCTCTCGCTAACAACTTCTTCGCAGCAAAGTAGAAGCTGCCACTGGCATCAGTCAATAATCACTGCGGTAGCTGCATGTAAAGCACCATAATTTTCTTCACCACAGAACACCCAATATTACAACTTTTTAAGTACAGTGTGGGGTCAACTTCTGTGCATTGGTGACTGGAAAGCAACAAAATGCACTATTTGGCACATATATTTCTCAGCAAATGCAGAATTCAGTGTTTCCCACAAAGTGTGGGACAGCACATTGCTGTGGCAGGAAGCATGCATACATACTACTTCTTGCCAAGTAAACAGTGAACATCCAGCTGCTCTGAACGCATAAAGATGGGGTTTATTCTGCCAAACTGTACGAGTACACTGTTCGCATTCCGGCTCATCTGAAAAGAGAAGAAAAAAAAATATATGAGGACACTTGAACCAAAAAAGAAGGCAATCTGTGCCGAAACTGAATTTTGCATCTACCTTGCAAAAACAAATGAGCCACACAGCAGCAGGTTTTTAATTTTGATGCATCCACAGCCTGCCCAAACTCATAAAAAAAGAAAAGGGCATGTGTACCCTAAGCCCCTGCATGATTGAATAAATGTAGTGTTCACAGTAATAAATCCAAATAACCTCTGTGCAGACGACATTAAAGACATGAGGGGCGACGTTAAGTTCAGTGAAATGCTAGATTACCATGTTGAGATAAGACGTGTAACTGTTCAAGCAAAGGGTGCTCTTGAAAGCAAGAAAACAAAGCAAAAGTGAAAATCAGATTTTGCACACTAGCTGTCGGACACGTGCAATGGCCGTGAACAGATTCGAACTGAGGCCGACTGAGAAGGAGTGTCGGTTTTTGTCAAAAATGCCAAATTAAAAGAGCTAAAGAGGAGATAAAAACACGTTTTGTGACATTTAGCCTTTCTGCGTAAAACGAGGCACATGCAACATGAAATAAGCAAATCAAAATGTACGCAATGAGCTACTCCAAAGGTGCGCTTGTGAAACAAAGTGTCAGTTACCGCTCCCACATCACGCCAAGTAGTTTCAGGTGGACAGTGTTGCGAATTGTCCTTGGCTGTGGTGTTTTCACAAGTTAACTCAAAATGTAAAATGAGTGAGTGTCATAGGCAGCATCAACAGCCCAAGGCATTCGCTCAAACGCAGGCACATCGATGCTGCCCAACTTTCTCTCACAGCTTAATGTGTTACACAATATTAAACACTTTCCATTTGGAGTTCATAAGTAACGCACGTCCCTACTCGTCGGGATCCAGAAACTCAACACCTGACAATGGAATCGAGGTCGCAGATGCTCCTGTTTATCATAATGGGGACGTAGCTTCGCTCTCTACTTGCTTATTCCTTGCATTGTTGCAGTATGCAGCAAAGCTAGCTAAACAACCTCTCAGGAGCATTTTGTGGCACTGACGTTGACATTCTGTCCTGCTTCTAAGCAACAGTTTGTCTCATTCAGAGTAACTTGATCAAACCGAGCACTCGATCGAAACGACCGCTAACAAAATAAACTACACCTCCAGCTTGTTCTCGCTCTCGGCTTTTTTCTGTTCCTGGCGACCCCGAGCTCGGATGCTTAGTAATGCAGCAAACGTGGCAAAGCACCTAGCACCGAGAATGAGGCAGCCTCTTACACTGCGGAAAGTATGCTGTTGCAGCAATGAGAGAAATTAATGAAGAGTGATTTGGTCAACTTAAGCAATTTTCTTTGCTAATACTGTCTGCCCTCTTGTATATTGTCTGGTTACATAGCCACAGCAAATAGCACCATGTATGTGCTTTCCTGCTGATGTCAATATGACAACCTGCAGTCTGCTGACATACACAGAGTCATTCATGAAAGAGGGTATGCGAGAGTGTGGCCGACGCACAGTGACAGCTGACTAGAATGCACAGTTTGCTGCATGAGAAAGCACATCTGCTCAAGCTGTCGGCTACTGGGGGTCAAAATAAGCAGGCATGGCCAGGAGGCGAATGCATGCCAGACCACCGCCTACAGCTGGTAGAACAGTCTCTAGCTAACATAGGGCTCTTATGTTCCTTTTCACAAAGCAAAGCATCCCCTCATATTATGAACAATAGACGGGGTGGCACTGGTGCCCCTTGTTTATACAAAGAGATACGAGGAAGCATGCAAGCGAAAAAAGAATTAGGAATAAGGAATGTAAATTTGACAACACAATTCTGCAAATATTGTTAGTATATCTGAAAATTGCTTTCACTTATCATAAAGGTTGTCTTGTTCTGTGTGAAAACAAGTGCTTCAACATTCCTTCAATAAAATGTTTATGATGGATCTCCTCAGACTGACCATTTCAGGCTTGTTAACCCATATATTCAGCACACCCTTATTGAATATCAGGCCCTACACACGCAACCAAAATATAGCAGGGATTACAAGCTCATCAGCAAGTAACACCAGCAAAAAAGTTAACTTACATCTTCAGTGATTCAGTGCAATCGCTGTATCAGTTTCATTATCTTGCTGTCTGCAGCTGTCCTTGACTTGCGTCCATTTCCACATTTGCTGCCTCGCATCGGGTTGATATTGAACATCTCCCTGGAAGGCACAAAAATATGTCGTCTGGATATTCTGTTTGTTCCATAATACAATTATGAAGTCATTATCACATTTGTTCCTGCTTTCGAAACATCACAAGGATGTTTTATTTATAAGGAACTTTTTAATCCTCTTAAGCTGTGATTAATACACAGCCAATTGCCATGTGGCTTCAATGTTTTTTGGTTGACCCACCAGAATTCTTGAATAAAGTAAAAGTAAGCAATATGAATATTACGTCAAGGAATTCACCACGCAATTTTAAAATACAACAGTTGACTTGTGTGTACCTTTAACCTAGCTCTCATGTCTGTAGATTTTCCAACATTTACCCTTTGCAGTTGTCGTCACTGCCATCAGCATGCACAGTGTGGTAACATATAAACATGAAAATTGAAAGATAGCACAAAGTTTATTTCACATCAGGATTAGTAAATGCACTCACGAGAGATATTTTTCTCTTTCTTAGTAATCTTGCAATTTTAATACTATTCAATGAATTGCCCTTGATATCACAGTACTGAACACTGTTCATTTCCAGGCATTGAATCTATCCATCTCATGCCTTTGTCTTACATGAACATAATATTTCTATGTCCCTTGTCTTGCTCTAAACAATTACATGTTACTTAATGTGCAACATAATCCGTTCATTCATGCCTGTGCAGAGACATATACGATGTTCACAAATGTACAAACATCTAACTGCCATGTGGGCATAAGTCAGAATGCACTTTACATTCTGTGGTACCTTTGAAGTACTTCTGAAACCAAATGACTCATTAAAATGTGACTGAAAAACAAAAAGGAAAGCACAGAACAAATGTCCAAGTAAAACAAGAAATGTAGTGTCATGCTAACCCTAGCTATGATACAAAATGAAGGCCTGAATGCTGTCATTACACAGTAACACTCAGGCTTCTAGGAATAATGTTTTTGCAGTATGCTAATGAAGACAATGGTGCTTAATGAATGCAAACCCTGGTTTCCCTGACATCTTAAAAAAGCACACAAAATCATTTGTCAAATCTGAAGCACTACTTGTGTGAGGCCCTTCAAAATAAAATTGACACCTCAGAGCAGAGAAAACTGAAGATGATCTCTTTTGCATTCACCCTTGACACTTCTACGTCTTGCATATGCAGAAAAGATCACACAGTGCATAGAGGCCCTTGGCAATAAGATCTGATGATACGGAGTATTTATGTTTCACTGAATCTTATCACTAATGTTAGCTTTTCAATTAATGTGGTTCATAATTACAACTAAAGTGAGGCTTTACTTGGCCACCTACAAAGCAAAGGACTCTCCAGAAAATTAACCTTTAACCCTTTGACACGCTATGTACACAATTGTGTGCACCACTTATTTTTGCCATTGGTAACGACTAGGACTAATAGAGAGCAAGATACCTTAGAAGTAGCAGCGCGAAAAGCAAGACAACGCACACAGGGAGGAATGACAAGAAGCGCTGATCAAGATACGTTGAACAAGATACGTTGAGCTTTGGATCAAATGAACCTGCTGCATAATATATTTGTGTTCATTTAACATCATTTTGCAGTGTACTGTTGTATATTATCAGTTTGCTGAAGGCACTACACTGTTCAACGAGTCGTTCGAAGTGCTCCTTCCTGCGAGCCATGCCAAAAGTATAATTTTTCTTCACTCCAAATGAACATACACAAAACAAATTTGCACTATATTTTTGGCGTAAGATTTCATTCTATTAATGTAAGAACGTAGCATGAATGACTTTACAATAAACAGATATTTATTACAATTGAATTATAATTACTATAACACACATAAATTAATGCATTATGACATTATTTTTGTTGCAATAGAATATTGAGTGCCTTGAAATGATGTATCAATTTGACGCATTTACAGACAGTTTTTCATTGGTGGCGTCTGAAAGGTTTAGAGAACATGGAAATATTTCACCCTGTTTCTGTACAACACAACAATACGAATAGAACCAATGCAGTGATAAAGTTGGCTAATGAACAAAAGTTATTTGCAGTCAAAATGTTATGAACAGCACATATTTAAGACTTGGCAACTACTGAAGCTTGCAATTATGCACTACCAAGAACAAAAATCCACAGAAGTTCACATGCCCTTTTGCTTTAAACACTGTGCTTCACAGAAGGAGGGAGCTTGCATTATGTATAGTTCAGTAGAAAAGTTTTTGAAGTGCTTTATAAAGAATAGAACTGCACGCTGAAAAGAAGTTAGTTGGACGGCTTGATGGGAAAAAACATTTTAACTTGTTTCATTTGTTCTGAGCATCCTACTTCACCAAGGAAGGTGTGAAAAATATGATAAAAAAGTAAGCGAAAACGGCATCTCAATGACAGACAGTGACACAAGAAATCAGATTCTATTGAGACATTTTTTGCCCATCTTTGAGTGCCTGTTCCTCATGAAAGTGAGGTCGGCTGCAGCCATTAGCGAGACATAGCTTCAGGTATGCTTTTTCCCATTTCTCTTTACGAATGCAGCTATTGATATCATATATCCTTAGAAAAAATTGAAATGCACTATCAGCAACGTTGCTGTGTTCACGAGCTCATCAGAAGAGAAGCTGGTGTCATTCAAAGATGACAAGAGAGTGACAGGAATGGTTCAAGTGAACAATATCACAAGCACTTGCTATTACATACTCTTTCCTGTCTTGGTGTTCCTCACATATAGTGTCATAAGTTTCTCAGTTGGATGAGTAAAATAGCGCACACTTAGACAGGGACAGAGTAAGCAACATGACACAAGCGCTAACAACAATTGTTTATTTGAAATAGCAGAGGAAGTCTTATGTAAAGAAACAGGTGAAGTGAGTGCACGTGCCACGCAGGCATGACTGCAAGCCATCTGAAATCGGTACAAAGGAATACAAGTTCCTTTTCGGGCAAACTAATATAAGGCGTTCTAACACATCGTGTGCCTAACCACTGAGTCATTTCGGCTTCAATCATCTCACAGACTAACTTTTTACTTTTGACAATCACATGAACTTTACCGAATTCCTGCTGACATCCACATGTCGCACTGCATAGCTAGAAGACCGTCTTTGTGCTTTTCTTGATTGCCACGGTGCTCTCTGAAATTATCATTAAGGTAGAATATCTCACTTGAAAAGGATCACTACACTGCAGCAGATTTAGTTTTTCTAGCAAGGAGCTAGAAATAGATTTTTGCTATGCTGCTTTCTCAGATATATTAACACGCAGAGGGCATTCACTTTTGTGTTTTTGCGCTGAAGAACAGGTCGCTTACTGGAAGCTGGTTATCCGAGAATGAACAGGTAGCAGTGGTCGAAATTATACTTCACGAATTATCTGCCCGCACCATCGAGTGCATTGTTGTGTAGCGCTTTACATGCATGATATTGTGCATAATCTCAAGAAGATTGCTGGTCGCGTTGATGTATCTGTTGTGTTTAGTGCCCCTCAAAAACCTTTCAGCCTTTGCAATAGTAGTGTTCCTAGGAAGGAGCTACTAGCGACATGCTCAAAGAAACATAGATGTACGTTTGTTAGATGCATTGATCATGCTGCGTATCGGATCCCACTGCATTACGGAAAGTTCTACATTAGCCAGTCCGCTAGATGCCTCAACGATCGTTTGAGGAGAACACCGTTTCAATGTACAAAAGCACAAAACGGTCACCTAGCTATGCAACTGTAGCACGTGTGAATGTCAGCCTGAATTTGATGGAGTTGACGTGATTGTGAACAGTAAAGAAAATGCAGTCCGTGAGATAATAGAAGCCAAAATGATTGAGAAGATGGGCACACGGTGTGTTAGCATGCCTTTTGTTAGCTTGCCCGTAAAGGAGCTACCGATCCTTTGTGCCGATTTCAGATCGTTTGCAGTCATGCCTGTGTGACTTGCACACTCACCTAACACATTTCTGTACACAAGTCTTTCTCTGCTATTTCAAATATTCATCTGTTGATAGCGCTTGTGTCATGCTGCTTACTCTAAGTGTGCGCTATTTTACTCGCATTAAGTACCAACAAGCCCAAGCTACTCTTCTCGAACTGCCCATTTGTAGAGAAGGAAACCAATGCCTACCACTTAATATGGGCTTGTCCAGACCAGAGGAAGGATGCTCCCATTTTTCACAGCAAGCTGTCCCCTGCTTCAGTTCCTTGAACAGTCAGTCGTCTATGCTGGGTACATGCATTACAGATGCCACAAAACATTCCATAACCTGCACACAATAGAGGCCTTACAGCACACAAGTAGTACATATAAAACATGATGGCTTAACACAAGTATCTGTTGATACACCAAAACTGTCCATGAATGATGAGCTTAGGATGCATTAAGAGCAAATATTAGTGGAGTAATGGATTTTTGCAGACAATTTTAATTATGCGTTACCTGTCAAGCTTTCCCACACTGGCGTACTAAAATAGTATGAAGAATACAGTTTGCCGAATAAGCAACTTGCACAGAAAACTCCATCAGCACTCTCATCACAATATTAAATAGATCAGTGTATGCTCTATGTACACAATGTATGGTAACGAGCCACCCTTATTGTACGACATCATGAATGTGAAGATTTCAAGATAGCTGAAGACTTAGTAGAAGTGTAAGAACACCAGAGGTTACAGCAAAGGTTGAGCACTGTGTTGGCTTTTTTGTCTCCTCTGCTGCTCTTGTATGGTTTTAAATCTTGGGCATGTTTTGCCAACAAGCGCAGTTTTGAACTCTTCAAAAAAAAAAAACTCGTTGCACTAAAGTCAATTCATATGCAGGGCTCGTGCTGTGCCCTACAAATGTCTGTTCAATTCAATGAGCCCTTAATTCACTATGTTTCTTTTGTCCTTTCATAGCTATAGGGTCTCGTCCCGGTAGACTTGATGGCTTCAGGTAGCATGCAAGGGTTCATTGGCCAGCTGCCAGCTCGTAAAGAGTTCTACAAGACGCCAGGATGGCCAAAAGTAGCACTAGCATGTACTGTTGGCATTACACACTGAGGTGCTCAATGGGATGGATGGGACAATGACCACTGTTGCAGCTCCATTGGAGCATCAGACGCACTATCCAAAGGTTACAGATTCGGTCCCTGGCAGGAGCAAGTGTCTCTTTTGTTGACTTTAATTCCTTTCAATTTATGTAAAAATTACCACACTACAGTTAAAAACTAAAATAATCTCCCCTATGCCTTCCTTGGCTTCATTGTCTGTTTGCATGAGTAGGTTGTGTCTAACAAGAAAAAGTAGCCCTTGATCCAGTCCCCTTGTTTCGTCTGTTCAATTTCGTAGTGCTTGGCACGCCACAAAATCAGTATAACCACACTGTCCAGAATTCTGTGATCAGAAAACATGTAAACATATCAGAAATGACATTCTTCAATTTATAACTGCATAAACTAAAGCAGCACTGTCATCCCTTTCCCTGATTGATACATCTTGGTTGTGAATATTGCAAATAAGACCCCACTTCTGGCTTCATGCTTCTTTAGCAAAGTACAAAAGAAAGCGAAAACTACGGTACCACAAAATCAAGTAATGTTCTTGATACACCATCACATCCCAAGCCACTTGTGATAAGTAGTTTTTGCAATGGTGCTTGCTACTCCACTATTAAAAGAATTGGTATTAGAGAGAACATGTTTGGTTCATCAAACAAATATATGTAATGACAGGACTAATAATTGACACGTTTCTTCCCAGGCAAACACAGCAACAAGCAGAACATACGCTACCTTAATAAGCTTAGTTGAACTGACACACACGTCTGTCAATTATAATTTATATAGACATGCTGTACTACTTCCAATTAAGCTTGCAGTTATATGCACACTTACTGTTACTACCAGCACATAATATGATTCAGTCAAATGCATTGACTTCTTGTAAGTTTTCTGCAGAACTAAATCAATGTTCTCAAACATATGGCCCGTATATCTCTAGCCAGCGGCCCAGCCTGCATATGGCTGTCCTTGTCCGATATTTCCTTTAATTTATTTAATAAATACGCTCGTGAGCAGCTCGGGCGAGACTGATCTAAGCATTTTTTCATAAGGCACCCCATGTGGTTACCATACACTTAAACATAACGGTGAAATAAAAACTCGATACTTCCCTATCGGCGTATCGATTTAGGTCCTTCTATAGACTATTTTACTGATGGTTTTTGGTGCCCACGTATTGGGCTGTTAACTTCGCTGTTTTGTATCTTGAACTGAACAAACAGCGCTACAGTACAACGCGTGCGCATGAAAACGGTTAGGGTTGGTGCATTCGACGTTAAGTGACCTTGTTAATTCACGTCGCTATACAAAAAAAAAAAACTGATTTAACAGCATTTGTGGCCGCGCCAATGTGTCTTATGTAAAACCGTCTATGTATCAGTGTCGATATGTTTCTCAAAACCTGACATCAAATCTCCTTTAGAAATGACAAATATAGTTCAACACGCTATCAGAAAGTAGATGAAGAGGACGAGAACGAGGCTTGCTCGCGAGCGGCTCGGTGAACTGTTTTTCGCTCCGAGCTGTACATCTGCATTCATTTTCTATTCTGTAAATAAACGCGTTCAATCGTCACAATTGTGGTGCAGGTGCAGGGTATACTTTTGTGAAAAGCCGTACGTCCAGCGACCTCACCTCCGTCGGCCACGCCGGCTTTCCAGGTGGTAGAGACGAAAGGCGAGGCCAGTGAGATGATGACCGGGGCCGACGCGTGGTAGGCAGATCAAGCTGCGCACGGGCGGGTCACTCCGATGTTCGGCCGGTAGGCGTGCCGCTCGGAAATTGGGTTCGTGGGCCATTCTGTAAATAAACGCGTTCCATCGTCAACAATATGGTATATGGGAAAGGCCGTCTTTGAAATGGCAACGTTAGTTGACAATTTTTTTCATGCCCCTCCCCCTCCCCATCTTTTCCCCTCTCAGTTTTTCACTGTCCCCGCCCTTGCGGGAGACTAAAAAATTTCGCGACTGCGGCCCCACAGCTGAAGCGAGTTCGAGACCCCTGAAATAAATGCTGCGCGCCCCAACCTGTATTAATAGTAGTATGTTTTATATTGTTTACTATTTTCAGTGTATATTACCAATAGTCTTACTTGCAAGTTTGTTCATATAATTGTCTCAAAACCCCCTATGTAATGCCCAAGTGGGCCTTTAGGGTATACGAATAAAAAAATAAAAACCTTGCGCAGCCAGGTTGATATCCTCACCATAGAAGAATTATGCTATTTGTCATGGATTAATCGAGCGCAGCACAGTAGATGGCGACGCAACCAGCGATACATACGCTTCTGAGCAGCTTGACAAGCATTTTGTGTCTATCTGCGGCCCCGTCTACTGCATTGTAGTTGATTTGCACGTTAGTTCATTATTACCTTTGCATTTTATTCACAGAAAATGTACGAGGCGACCAGTGCGTTTAAAAGCAGGCGAATTTTTATGGCGGCAGGCGATTGAACAATCGGTTCAAGCGATGACCTCGCGATATTAATTGGGGTTTTACGTGCCAAAACCACGATATGATTATGAGACACGCCGTAGCGGAGGGGCTCCGGAAATTTTGGGAATCTGGTTTTCTTTAACGCGCACTGACATCGCACAGCACCAGGCTTAAATGACACAAATAGAGCAACTACTAGAAGTGTATAACAAGACATCACAGAAAAGCAGATACTACCTGTAGCAGAATCCATACTTGCCTATCAGACAACTTTTCTCGTACATCATCACCGCTGTGCGAACACGCCACCCGGGCTGCCTTACCTGCATAAATGTCGTCGCACAATAGGATCACATAATTACGCAATTTGGCGAGTTGAACTCACCTAGGCATCCGCTGAGGCGCACGCTTGTGCTTTACAGTCGCCGTCGTTGTCAGACAAGGCACTGGGCGGTGGACTGTCTTAGTAGATGCACTCAATTGAACCACGCAATAACCGTGCGTAATCAAGAAACGTGGAAAGCACGCCGATCACGCAGCGCTGAGCGCGCAGACAAAGCGACGAGCCCGTTGAGGCTACGACGACACACCACAGAACACCAACACAAAATCTTGACACAACTTTGGCCGCCCATTCCATCCCACTCGCGATACACTTCCAGTCGACGACTGACAACGATGATTGGCACACATAATATCAATAAACACCGCAAATATACAAGCGCGGAACGAACTTATTACGGCACCACTATAGGCACCACCTTCGATTCCCCACGCCGGTACATTTTTTTTTATCGCGCTGAACGCGGTCCCGCACGCGTGGTTTTGGTTTGAAGGGATTGGTTCTCGCGCGGCGGGTGATTTGAATTTAGTTGTGTTATATCTCTAATTATCAACTGACAGCAATGATGACCCCGCGTGATATCAACAAACATTATAAGTATACAAGCACAGAGCAATTTTGTTGAAGCAGAATTTTTTTTGTCGGAAATTGTTTTTTTGTGTGTGTGTGGTCTCGCACGCACGTCTTTGGCTTGACGAGATTGGCTCGAGCGAGGCGGGTGATTTGAACTGAGTTACGGAGCGCACACTCCTTGCGTTTTCTGTTCTCACTCTTCCCCCTTCTTTATCCTACTCTTTCGGTACCTTGTTGAGGCGCTGCGCAGTGCTCCCGACCGGGCTGCAGAAATTAGGCGCCTTTTCCTCTTGAAACCACTACCACCACCACCTTGTTGACCTTGTCCGCCCGCCCTGTGCGACGCTTCAGGACGCGCTGCATCTCGCAGGCTGTGACGATCGTCGTCGCTCTGCCCTCGCTACGTTACTCTGCTTCCTTCATGACGCGAGCCTAGTCCAGCGGCTTTGAAACGCACCAAGAACACACTCATACATGCACACGAACGGTCCCGTTATCGGAAGGATCATAAATAGCGATGGAAAAGAACAAAAAGCACACCAGTACAGGCTCATCGCGAAGCGTCATTCGCTAACCCCACTTTTTTAAATGCGAAGCATTTCTTGCGATTTTGAGCGTATCTATCTATCTATCTATCTATCTATCTATCTATCTATCTATCTATCTATCTATCTATCTATCTATCTATCTATCTATCTATCTATCTATCTATCTATCTATCTATCTATGTAGCCGCCTACGACTTTGTGCTCTCCTGGCCGTTTCGTTAATCGGATGTATACCAAAATTGGTGTGGCATAACATGACCTTATTACGAACACAAATGACAGGTCATAACATGAATATCATGACATGCATGTCATGAACAGCATGATTTACATTCCACGGCCTTGGGGCTCTTGCGGCCGTACCGTTAGTTTCATATATACCAAAATTGGTATCGCGTGACAAGAGTCCATGACAAACATAATGACAGGTCCTAACATGCAACTCATGACCCGCATGTCATGTGCAGCATGATTCACGTGACATGGTCTCGGGGCGCTCGCGGCCGTTAAATGAATGGATATATACGAAAACTGGTATGAGGAGACATTTCTGTGTGACAAACATAACTGACACGTGGTAACATGAAAATCATGACATGCATGCCATGTACGACATGGTTTACATGCTACGCTCATGGCGCACTCGCGGCCGTTTCGCTAAATTGATATACACCAAACTTAGTGTTGTGCTATGCGACTGTATAAGGGACATAAATAACAGGTGGTAACATGAAAACCATGACATACATGTCATGTATGTCATGATTTACATGCCATGCTCATGGCTCACTCGTGGCCGTTTCGCTATACTGATAAACACCGAAATTTGTATTGCGCAACACGACTGTATGACGAACGTAAATGAGAGAAGCCAATATGAAAATCATGACATGCAAGTCATGTACGACATGATTTACATGCCACGCTCATGGAGCGCTCGCGGTTGTTTCGCTAGATTCATATACACCAAAATTGGCATTGCGCGATGTGACTGTCTGAAGAACATGAATAATAGTTGGTACCATGAAAATCATGACATGTATGTCATGATATACATGCCATGCTCATGATGCATTCGCGGCCACTTCGCTAGCTTGATATACACCAAAATTGGTACTGCGTGACGCGACTGTATGATGAACGTAAATGAGAGGTGGTAACATGAAAATCATGACATGCAAGTCATGTACGACATGATTTACATACCACGCTCATGGTGCCCTCGCGGCCGTTTCGCTAGACTGATATACACCAAAATTGGTATTGCGCGACGCGCCTGTATGACGAACATGAATGACAGGTGGTAACATGAAAACCATGATATGTCATGATTTATATGTCACGCTCATGGTGCATTCGCGGCCGTTTCGCTAGCTTGTCATACACCAAAATTAGTATTGCCTGATGTGACTGCTGTTGTTGATGATGATGATGTGACTGCATGACGAACATAAGTGACAGGTGGTAACATGAAAACCTCACTCAACTTCACTTCGTTTTCTCATCCACACATGGCTATGCTATATAGACATGGCTGTGCTATACATGGCCTCGCCTAAACGTGACGCCAAGTGACATGAGACGACGACAGCATACGATGACGACAGCCCTGGCCTCTAAAGCGCTCTGCACTTTAAAAATTACATCTCCCGCTAAAGGGGACCATGAGGCGATGCGAAGCCGGAGCACTTGCACGATCGCGTTCCGCTGGCGTTCGTTGGGCATGCTACCGACCTCGCGTCGTGGAAACCGAAGAGGAACGCTACGCGCGTCGTGTCTTCCCTCTAGCCTGGCCGTTAATAGACCTCTCCCTGTTTGCAAACAGTGTGACGTCACTGGCAGTGTCCCGCCCCCAAGTCCCGCCTTCGGAGCAGGTGCTGGTTGGCAAGAAAGTTCCGCCGGCGGGATCTCTCTGCATAGCAGCGCTGCGTGTGTCTGCTTTACTTCGATAGAAGTTTTTGCAAGTTGCTATTTTCTGAACTCACAGCTGTTAGAAGGAAGAGTTACTGCCTGTCATGAACGATTCTGTTAGGTTAACATATGATTTGCTTGTCGTGGATGACAGCCATAAAAAAATCTTATGCTCCTCGAAAGCGAACGTTGTACATTTTCACGACGACTGGTGTTTGGAGAAATATTAGCATGGCATGGATGTGAACCTACTCAATTTCCGTCGCAAAATCTGCACTGCAGTTTTAAACGATGTACAACATTGGCGGCTACTGTGCGCGAGGTCACGGATTAGATTCTCGCTCACGGCGCAAAATTCTGATCAGAGATGAATGAAAGAAAAAGAAACGAAGGAAACACTCATTAGCCTGCGTTCGGTTAACTAATCCCCGTGAAAATTGAAGCGAAGCTTCCCCCTACGGCGTCCCTCATAATCCACTGAGCAGTTTTGAGATGTTAAACGCAATAATTTAGTCATAAATAATCTCTTGCGCGGTTACTTCGCTGTATCTGATGCCTACAACGTGTTTCTATACTTACTCCCCTCCTTTAGACTTGGTGCACAAACTCGGAATGTCACTTCATAAATATCGAGCCGTAAACATAAGCTAAGTAGAATGTGACAAACAAGAATCTCCACTGCTTCCATTAAGACGTACATCTCCAATAAAAGGCAATACGCGTATGGTTCTGGATATTCGCCGTGGTAAACCGTACGTGCATGTTCGGCAATGCTAAAACACGCTGGTAGCCCATAAACACGCTGGTAGCGCTGGTAGCCGAAACACGCTGGCAGCCCGGACATTATGCACTTTTTTGTTTTTTTTATGTGCGCGCAGCACAAACACTGAGATGTACGCACTCGCAGACCATCGCGTCAAATAAAATGTCCAATCCTGATGTTCCGTCGACCACCGGTCACTGCAAATTGCCCTGTTAGATACAACGCGTGCCAATGTTTTCGCAAACAAAATGCATTGTTATTCACACAGCACACACCACACACAATATTGTCAGTTTCAACGTCCGCAAATGTGAACCGATGTCGTCGCTGCCTTTAAACGCACACTCGCGCCAAAGTAAACGAGGCACATTTTCGAAGACGATATTGCTGTTCCTCGCACAGACCACCACGTGGGTTCACTTCTCCAAGTTAAACAGCCAGCAGCGTGGCAAATTTTTCGTCACGCAGTCCACGACACATTTATATGTTCTGTGACACATACTACAAATAATCTTGGAACCGAAAGATTAAGAAAAAGGTTCAAAAGAAAAAAAAACGTGCGCCAAACACCGTGCGACTGTACCACGCTGAGCCGGCAGCAGAAGTGTTTTGCCAACCACCCGCTGTTGCACGTGCGCCGAGTGGTCACGTGACCTGACGTCATGGGGCGTGACTGACGTAGGCCGGTAGAGGTCTATTCTCTCAGGGCGAGTGGGGAACGCGGTCGTCAGGCGCGCGAGGGGGGGAGCGTAGGAGAGGGGGAGAGGGGGAAGAGACGCGCATGCGCTCATCGCGGCGTTGCGCAGGAGAGGGGCACACCATCTCCCAATAAAGGGGGCCATGAGGCGATGCGAAGCAGCGTTTCGGCATCTCGATCCCGCGTTTCAGAGGGAGGTGGACAGAGGGAGGAGAGAGGGGGAAAGGGAGAGTGGGGAGGAGGTCGGTGGAGAGGATTTACGCATGCGCAGTAAGGGTGGTCACGCCGCACGCAGTTTGAGCTCCGCCATAAGATGCTTCGCAACTAAAAATGCCATTAACGAAGAGAAACCATGCACAGGGTGAATATATATATATATATATATATATATATATATATATATATATATATATATATATATATATATATATATATATATATATATATATATATATATATATACAAGACGGCCATACAATACAATTGTATTGTATTGTACGGCCATACAGCGCTCTACAAGCTACAGCCCATTTTTCCTCGTGTATGGCCGTGCACCGTGTTTTGTTCCGGACACCACCTTCGTCTCCGCGCCCTCTGTCCCATCAGCGTCCCTTCCAGAAGAGTTCGCTGCCCGCGTCGCCCGCTGCCGTGAAATTGCCCGCGCCAACACCTCTGCCATTCAGGCCAAGAGGAAAGTTCACTGTGATGAGACACGTAGAGTTGTGTCTTTCCACCCAGGCGACGAAGTACTCCTCTGGACACCTGTTCGCACACCGGGGCTCTGTGAAAAATTCGTTCACAGATACCTGGGCCCTTACACCGTGCTTGAACGAACGTCTGCGGTGAAATACCGCGTCGCTCCTGTTAGTTCGGCTTCGGACCGCCGTCGTCGCGGTACCGAGATCACCCATGTGTCTCGCCTGAAGCCCTATATCCGGCGTTCTTACCCTTACTAAAGGGACGTCTTGCTGACCGCTTTCGTGAAGGGGGAAAATAGTGTGAGCGCTGACTGTGTCGGTCATCATCTTCACTTGTGCATACACATCATCGTGATCATCATCATTGTGTTGGATCGCCGGTGTTCGGTTTTTGGTTCGCGCGCCTTTGCTGTAAATACAACAATCGTTCCGTCGTACCTGACGTCGTCTCACAATATATATATATATATATATATATATATATATATATATATATATATATATATATATATATATATATATATATATATTTATAACACGTTCCCCGTGCTTTCCGCCAAAGCACCTTGCCTAAAAAAGTAGCCTGGTAACGACGAGGGTTCTTTGGTTGGAAAATATCTTGAAAGGAAGCCACAACATTAATTAGAACTTAATTAGAACATTAATTACAAATGGAAGCCAACTTTTACGACTTTTTAGTGGCACATTAACAAGGAGACTCTTTGCGTATTTGAAAAAACAGACACATGTCTGTTGGCATTTAGGTAGGTTTATGCCGTGTTTGCATAAGAGGTTAGCCATCCTTAAATATTACGAACACTTTGTTCGTAGATTCTAAGGAAATTTCTTTCAGTGCACATACTCTGGGAATGGGCCGGCGACAACGCTCGTGAAACCGCTGGCGTTCGCGATGTGCCTATGACGGCCGACAATAACAGATAACTGGAAGCCTTGAGCTCACTCTTTACCGCCGCCGCCCCAGCTGCGGGAGCCGCGCGCGACCTTGACCGTCGGCGCCGCCGCCGCTGGGAGGCGGCCCTCAAAAGCTCTGAGCTGAACGAACAGCTCTGGGCCGTCGGGCAGGCCGAGGATGCCGCCCGAGTCCAGGGACTCGGAGCCGCCACCTGAGACCACTAAGACCATACTGCTGGCCCATTCTGTACAATAAAATATATTTCTTCTTGCCGTGGTCCAACATGGTTGAATTAGGTTTCTCGAGCGATAGCTGATTTCGCTTCCTTCACGAAAGGACGCGACCACTGGCTTACAGATATACTTTAACTTTATTTCATGTTTTCGGCTTAGGTAATAATATAAAAATAATTGTCGGGGTTTTACGTTCCAAAACCACGATATGATTACCAGGGACACCGCAGTGGAGGGCTCCGGAAATTTTGACCACCAGGTTTTCTTTAACGTGCACCTAAACATAAGTACACCGGTCTCTAGTATTTCACCTCCATCGAAATGTAGCCGCCGCGGCCGCGATTCGATCCCGCGACCTTCGGGTCTGCAGTCCAGCATGATAAGCACTGGACCACCGCGGCGGGTGGGTTTATGTAAGGTCGACAAGAAGTCTACACGCTTCTACTACACGCTGTGACAAGGGCGCCAGCAAGACAACACTCAGGTGCCATCGGTACTAGGCGTGAAGGCGCAATGAACTTGAATGCAGCCAGCGCCTCTGTCGGTGGCGGCACGAAAGGCTCACCTTGAGCATCTGTTCGTTGTCGCGAACTCGCTGCGCTAGATGTTTCGCTGAAGCTCTTTCGCTGTAGATGACCTTGGCTGCGCTTGAAAGTCAGATTCGCGGAAGGAGGCGCTTTCTCGGTTTGTAGCTGGAGGAGCAGAGCCATCACTCTAAAGCCTCATGCGTCGATCAAAAATATGTAAGAGACCAAGATTTTTACCGATATTTCTTTCAAAAGTAGTGATCTTGACTACACAATTGCCCCATCTTAACCCGTTAAGTGCTTAAGACGAGCTGAGCTCGTCATGAGAAATTGCCACTTTTTTGCTTATCACAAGTTGTACTCGTCATGGCTCTTCAGGAGTGTTTCAAGAGGCTTTTGACGAGTCCAGCTCGTCAAATAGTGTTTTCCTATTTAAAACATAGATGGCAGCACGGGTTCTGTCATTGGCGCTTTTATTGAATGAGAGTCTCTAAAGCAATTGTGTAGTACAACAATGCACACGCTGCTGGGAAGATAAGGAACGGCGGAGCATGTTCTGACTGAATGTGGAGATATCCACCCAGGTGTACGTTTGGGCACCTGCCTACATGAAGCCTTGGGTTTGAGGGACAACCATGGAAAGCTGAATACACCCGCGATTGAAATAAGTTAGAGACGGTTAGAGTAATCGTTGCAGAAACTTACAGAGAAAGGACAAGAATTAATATAGGAAAAATAAGGACAGTCTGCCGTCAAGGGCCGAGAACTGGGCTTAGAATTGACGTTTTTTTCCTGTAGTACGATAGATTTTATCGAAGTAGAGGCATTCGGCCAACATAAAAAAAGGAAAAAGGAAAGAGATATTTTTGTCGAGCTAGGTGGCACACTTGTCACCGCCCCGTTATAAAGGGGACGCTCATAGCATCCATCCATCCAGTCTGCATACTAAACGGCGAAATGCGCGCCTTGCGTCTCCCGCGCGTTATAATTGAACATGGCGCTGTGCCGTGCTTTGAACGCTACCACAAGGATAGTAGCCTCATCTAGTTTGTATTGAGCTATCGAGGAATAGTACATTTTGTCCACGGGAAGTAAAATAGAACGCATAGTTTCTGTAGTTGCAGAAATATTTTTCAGAATACTCATCAAGTGCCCAGGTATGGAGCATTACCAGGCCCGCAGGCAGGCAGGGGGTTCTAGCCCCCCCCCCGGACTTTCGATGAAGGGGGGGGGGGTGTTACCGAAACTAAACGAGGAAAATTTGTGTTTTTCAAGGCCTTCAGCAAGTGGGCCTTCCCGATAAAAAATTCCTGGCTACGGGCCTGGGTATTATATGACGGTGCGAAATATGATGAATAAAGCATTTTATAGGTCGTAAAACGTTTTCGCAAGTTTTATTTTTCTGTCTTGAACATCTTACTGAAGCATTTCACGTCATAAAAAATATTTGGTAATTTCGAAACAATTTTTCGTAGTTTAATCCGCACTTACGGGGTTAAGATCATCCCTCAGTAACGCCAATAGATGGATCCGCATTAATTTGAAATCGTAAATCTCCCAGCTACCCGTTTCACTAACTACTGAGTGAAACCTGAATCCTAATTAATCTTTTGTATATGCATTTGCAGTTTTCAACTTCTGACGGTGCATTTTTTATCATGCCAGTGCGTTGACATTGCATGAAAAGGTTGTTCGATTTCTGGCGTGATGCTAACAGACAGACAGACAGAGAACTTTATTCAGGTCCTGAGGAACTGCGTTGTAACGCCCCCTTTTAGGGGGAATCCGTAGCAGTCACGGGCCGCTCCCACGTAGGGACCGGAAGACCGTGGCCCTCCGCCCTTTCGCAGGCCCTCTGGACAGCCCGAAGTTGAACCAAAAGGTCGCCGCTGTTAAGGGCTTCCTCCCAGTCCTCTTCTTTGTTGAACTCTGCGTCACGTAACGCAGGACAATGCCAGAGCATATGAGGTAATGAGCAATACGCCTCTCCGCAGTCCGGACAATGCGGTTCGATGTTGGGCGAGAAGTGACTGAACCTGCCCCTCGAAGGGAAAGACCCCGTTTGGAGCATCCTGAAGACCGATGATTGCGGTCGAGTAAGTTTACGATGAGGAAGTGGAAAAGCCCTCCGAGATAGATGATAATGAGTCATGATCTCGTGGAAAGTGAGTAGCGAGTCTCTGTATCTTCCGGCGTCCCCGACTGCGAATTCACCGGGACCGCCGCGGTGAGCGATACCTCGCGCACGGTCATGGGCAAACTCATTGGCGTTGGGGACATTGGGATGTACGTTCGCCCCCATGTGGGCCGGGAACCATGTTATGGTGTGAAACCCGACAGCTCCCTCACAGCCGAGGATGCCCGCTGCCTCACGCGAGATCGAGCCAGAGGCGAAAAGCCCTAGCAGCGGAACGCGAGTCTGTAAAGACATTTGGACGTGATGGGTCCTTCATTGCTATGGCGATGGCGATTTGCTCAGCCACCGTTGCCGAAACCTTTCTAACCGAGGCAGAGCATAGGAGTGTGCCACTATGATCGACTGAGACCACTACGAAGCGATCCGAACGCCCGTACTGGGCTGCATCGACAAAGGTCGCGAGATCCGGACTGTCTGCAACCGATTTTAATAAAGAACGAGCCCGAGCTATGCGGCGCCCTACATTGTATTGTGGGTGCACATTTCTTGGAAGTGGAGCTACCAGAAACGTGCCTCTGATCAAAGGTGGTAGTGTCACATTACGCTGGGTAGTCTCCGTCGGAGCGCAGCCTATGGACTCCAGGATGCGCCTACCAGCCCGCGAGGACGATAGTCGCACGACCTGAGCCATCTGCTGGGCCTCGATCACCTCCGAGAGGGAGTTATGTATGCCCAATTGTAGGAGCTTCTCGGTACTGGTGTGGATAGGCAAGCCTAGAACTCGCTTTATGCTTTTGCGCATTAGTGTATGAATTTATGCCTCTTCCCTTTTGGACCAGTGCAACGCCGAAGCGACATAATTAATGTGGCTCATGAGAAATGCATGATAGAGCCGAAGGAGATTGCTCTCGCTCAGCCCACCCCTGCGGCCCACCCCCCTTGGACTCTAGCAGGAGTCCGAGGACCCTGATGGAATCCACCCTGGGTATTTTCTGCCCAGCCCGTGTGTGTAAAGCTATGGGAATCTGTGCTAAAGGAGTGAGGTTCCTCAGCCCTTGTCGGGTGGGTCTGTTAGTAATAACTCAGACTTGGCCGATGACAGGCTCAGGCCCGAACCGACTAGAAAGTTCTCTGTGATGTCTAGTGCCTCTTGAAGGGCCTGCTCTACCCCGGCGTCGGACCCTCCCATGCACCACACGGTGATATCGTCCGCGTACAGAGCATGGTTAACTCCGCGCACCGTAGCGAGTCGCTCCGAGAGGCCCTTCATGGCAATATTGAAGAGTAGAGGAGAGATAACTGCCCCCTGTGGGGTACCTCTCGCTCCCAAGGTAAATTCTGCGGATTGGATTTGACCGATTCTAATGGTAGCCCTGCGATCCCTGAGAAAGGAGCTAACATATGCATGGAACCGTTGTCCTAGACCCATATCCGAAATTGCCTCAAGCACAAACTTGTGCGATATATTATCAAAAGCTTTGGCCAGGTCTACAGCTAGTATGCCTCTAGTATCCCTAGTGTTGTTGTCAATGATTTGTCTCTTTATAAGGAGCATGACGTCCTGTGTGGATAGTGCAGGTCTGAATCCTACCATATTCTGTGGAAATAGCTCTTTGCTTTCTATGTACTCGGATACCCGATGGTGGATTGCATGTTCAGCCACCTTGCCCACGCAGGACGTAAGCGAGATGGGTCGCATGTTCTCCAGCACTAGAGGCTTGCCTGGCTTTGGGATGAGCGCTACCGAAGCTGTCTTCCAGAATTCGGGTACGTGCCCCGTCTCCCAAATTTTGTTGACTTCCTCGGTAAGCTTCTCGACGGACTTGCCATCCAAGTTACGTAAGAGCTTATTTGAGATTCCATCCGGGCCCGGCGCAGAGCGTCCGTTGAGCTCGTGGAGGACCGCCCAAATTTCTGCTTCAGTGAAAGGAGCGCCCAGCTCCTCCACCGTTCCACCCCTGTAATGCGGATAATCCGCAGTGCCGGAAGGGCCCAGCGGAAGATAGCTGTCCGCTGACCTCTTCAGAAGGGCCTTTTCGGACATTCCTTTTGCTTTTTGGTTGTGAACGATTCTGTCAATAGCCAATCTCTGATTTCCCTTCGACTGTGACTCATCAAGTAAGTGTTTGAGGAGGTTCCATTTGGCCCCCACTCTCATCCGTCCGTCAACCGAAGAACATACTTCATTCCACTGCTGTTTGGAGAGTTGAATAGAGTACGCCTCGATCTCGCGATTGAGTTCCGCAATTTTCTTTCGAAGTCTGCGATTGAGCCTTTGCGTCCTCCATCGGGACAGGATGGAATTCTTTGCCTCTAAGAGATGCGCGAGACGCGCATCCATCCGATCAACCCTCAGGTCCGTTTTGACAACCTTGGTCGCAGCATTAGCATCCTCCTTGAGCTTTGCAAAGAGGCTGTCTAAGCTGTCATATTCATCTTGGTCCTCCTTCCGCAATTTACGAAAGGCATCCCAGTCCGTTACTTTAAATTCCCTGGGGGGAGCTGCATTGACTGCTAGGGTAATAGCCACTATGAAGTGGTCGCTACCTAGATTCTCTTGCAAATTTTGCCAGCCTGCTCCGGCGACGTTCTTGACGAACGCCAAGTCCGGAGTTGTGTCTCGGACAACCGATGTGCCAGTTCTCGTCGGGTATTGCGGATCCGTAATCAATTCCATAGAACAGTTCGATACAGCCTTTAGGAGGTTCCTGCCCTTGGGGGATTGCCTAGGGTAGCCCCAAGCGTCGTGCGGAGCATTAAAGTCTCCCGCTACCACGATGGGGGCCCCCCTGGCCAGAGCCACCGCTTTTGCCATGATCGAAGCAAACGCCTGCCGCTTGTCCGACGGCGAGCTGTAAACATTCAGGAGGAATACGCTGTTCTTGAGCCAGTTGTTGGGGATTATTTCGAGGATAATGACCTCAGCCTTGCTGTTGCCAAGCTGTAGTTTGTGTTCATGAAAGGAGCATTTTTTGCGACCAAGGTTGCCAAACCCCGCTTCCCTTGCTCGCGCACCGAGACGACTCGATAGCCCGGGAAAGTTAGCGCATCACCGAGAGTTTCCTGTAACATAATCACGTGCGGTTTGACCGCCTGAGAAGCAACAAAGTGCAGCAGTGGGGCCCTGCGCCTTTTGAAACTGGCACAGTTCCACTGCCACACGACCAATTCATTAGTGTTGCCCGCCATGATTACTGCTCTGATTTAGCCAATCTCCTGTCGGGTTGACTATTACCGCGCCTGCAGGCGACTGTGCCCTGTTCGGGCCCTTCGGAGGCAAGCTACCCGTAGCTAGCGCTGCCTGTGTACTTTCAAGAGACGACACCCTTTTGAGTAGGGTAGTCATGCTATCAGCCAGTTGTTTAATCGACTGCTGCATGCTTTCCAGAGCCTTGCTGTTGGATTCGATCTCCATAGCGTCCCACTCCCCTTGGGGGGGTGAGGCCCTACGTTTACCCGAGCGCGCCTGCGCGTCCCCTGGTGGGGTCATCTGCTGTCTCTCACCCTGCGAGGAGCAATGTTTGCGGAACGACTCAAGGTCAGCCCTCAGCTGTTGAATCTCTGCCTTAAGGCACGCATTCTCTTGGATCAACTTAGCTACCCTGGGGTCTTCCCTGTGCTCTGGCAATGGTACCTGCGTTACCTCTGGTGGCGGCGCCGCTGGCTTCGGCTTGGCTCGATGCGCCCAGGTAGGTACCTCCTGGAATCGCGCCCGGGAGCAAGAGCGCCCTTTGGTGCGAGCGCGGCCCCTGGAGCGGCCGCGCCGGCGGTCAGCTGGCGTGACGGAACGCCCCTGCCTGGGAGCACTTGCCACGCTGGAATCCCTTTACCGGTCCTCTTTGGCCAGCTGTTGCTGAGACTTTTTGGCGCGCTGTCGGCGCCGTCGTCTTCTCCGTCGCACGACGTAAGGCACTTGAAAGCGTTCTTTGCACATTCTGTCCGCCGTGGGATGTGGTCCTCCGCAAAGGGCACATTTCGGCGAGCACTGGTGATCGTCGGGTGGGGAGACGAGCCCACAGCCCCTGCACACCCTCTTGTTGGGGTTGGGGCAAACATCGGCCCTGTGTCCAAGGCCTCCACACGCGTAGCACACGTCGGTTTGGCGCTTGTAGAGCGTGCAGCGCAGCAAGCTGACGCCGCACATGACGTAGTTTGGTACCTTCATGCCGTCGAAAAGCACTACCACCGTGGTGGTGTTCTTGATCTTTTTGGCTTCTAGGGCCTTCGGATTTCGCTGGTTGACGATCATTGTTGGGGCTGGGCCTCGCTAATGTCAGTGTCCACTCCTCGTATGACTCCTTTGCAGGTGTTATCGGGGACCGCGATATATGCCGCCACATGGTACATTCCTTCGCTTATCCGAATCTGTTGGATCGCGGCGTAGGCGTTTGCGTTCTTCTTCTCCGGTGTAGAAACTACGAGAATGTTCTGTGCGATGTTTGGGCAAACGATGTCCCCCTCGGTCTCTGCCGGGGCAAGAGCAGCCGCCATGGCAATAGCCTGGGCGAGCCTAATTTGGCTTACTTTTCTGACGTCAAGTCCGTCCCTCGGCCTGACGATAATTCGTATGTGGTCCCTCGGCAGCCGGGGGAGCCTCGATGCAGCTGCGAGGCGCTTCATTGCACCTTGCGGGGTTGCCGTGCGGCGGCCTCCCTTCGAGCCCACATGTGATGCGTTGCCCGCCGAAACTGGCGTTTCTACACGAGCTTTCTTGTTCCTGCCCAGTGCTGTCGTCCAACCCGGGCGATTGGCTTCTTCGTGAGAGATTTCCTCTCCTTCCACCCTTCGGGCATGTTGCTCCTCTTCTCTCGCGCCTCGCCGTCGACGCTAGGCTGAGCCCGGTAGGGTTAGCCAAGCCGCGGCGCGTTCCACACGAACAATAACTCGGCAAAAGGACCACTCACCGAAAAAGTCCGGTATCGACGTGATCCTCAGAAGAAGCTGCGTTGAATGAAACGCAGCTTGAGTACAGGAACCACAAAAATCATAACGAAAACATTTACAGAAACGGGAGCCGATCTTCTCGCGTCCGCACTGGTCGGCGCCCCCGGCGTTTCTCCCGCGTGATGCTAACACTTCCTTTTTAAATAACCATAACAGCGGAGAACGATGCAATATATCTAAACATTTTAACATGACAGTCCGGGAATCACGAATGCCGGGGTCCACCAAGACGTCAGAGACGTATTGCTGTACATATATCTCGTTGGTAAAATGAAAACTAAGGGATCAGAAAAAAAAAACAAAAAACATGGCTCATCTCTCTGTCATAGGAATCGGTATAACACGAAAGTGACACGTGTCTTCACAGATGTAGTTGAGCGTTTGTTGGGAATTTCTTTCGCCCCAAGTGCGAAGGAATGAATGCTATAGCAACAAATTTTAATGTCACGCGAAGAGCGGCAAGCATCTCGAAACTTGCAACGCGCAGCTCAAGCAGAAAGGACGCATGGAACGAACATACACAGGATGAGCGCGAACTGTCACAGATCACAGTGAGCGCGAACTTATTTTTGTGCGAGCAGCGCACTCCTTTTGCAAAAGCGGCAGCTGCAGTGAACGAAGTGGCCTTCGTGCTCTCAACGCAAACTTGCGGTGAGAGCACAAGACGTGCTCTCACGCCATCACGAGATAAGCGCGCGCACAAGCGCCCGCGCCCTGTACAGGCGCGCACTCATCTCAACGCGTGGGGCGGCGTTCTTTAAAGCACGCTCTTCGAGCGCTTCGCGCCATCACCACCACCACCACCACCGGTGGGAGTGATAGTGTGCGGCTTGACCACCCTTACTGCGCATTATGCTCAAACCCTCTGCACACACCTTCTCTCCAAACACCCCTTTCCCCCTCTCCGCTCCTCCTCTAAACGCGGGCTCGACATGCCGGAACGCTGCTTCGCATCGCCTCATGGTCCTCTTTAGCGGGAGATGGTGTAATATTTTTTGTTCAGCGGCGTTTACAATTGGCAATAAACGCAATTCCAAAGAAATAAACATTTCATCGCTATGATTTGCACTTCATTCTGTTCACTTATCGGCCACAATTCAACACCAGCTGATTCGTTATCAACGCGATATGCCGGTCTTTTGTCAGCGTGAAAATTTAAAGTGAGTTAAAAAAAAAGAAAAAACTTGGAGGATGTTTTGAGCATCGCCTTAAAGAAAAGAACGCGATAGAGTAACCCGGGCTCGTGCGCATCGCCTTCTCAATTGCTAGCCTGGCTTCGGTTCCCAGTGCATGCCTCCACCGCTTCGCAAGGCAACCAATGTCTATGCGCGCAACATTGGCCGTTTGAAACTATCCTAGAATGCCTACTGCAAGTACACTTGTTAAGTGCCCACTACCACGCCATAACTGTTCCTTTTGCGAATCAGCGAAAGGCCCACTACACCTCCTTAAGGCAACGCGACCGTACGGAGCTGCGCCCTTTATTGATGCTTTTGTAGCTGATGATGATTAAATATATCTGAGAGAGAGAGAGAGAATAAGAATAAAGAAAGGCGGGGAGGTTAACCAGGGCTCAGCACGGTAGGCTACCCTGCACTGGGGAAGGGGGGAGGGGGGAAGAAAGTTAGAGAGTAGGGGAGAAAAGTCACTCTTTCAGCAGACGTAAGAGTTCCCGCGTTTGACATCACAAACGGCGAATCAGTCCGGTATCCTTGAGAAAACGCAACAGCGCTTTCGTTGCCTTTCGGAACTGTGATGGCCAGCCCCATGGTCCCAATATTTTCGCGACAGTGAAAGCGCTTCCGTCCATTTGATTCAGTGCTGTGCTGAGGTGAAGCCTCTCGTTTGCATATGTCGGGCAGTAACACAGAAGGTGCTCAATAGTTTCCTCAACGGCCCAGTCGTTGCACTCGGCGTTGTCGGCCATCTCTATCTTAAATGAGTAGGCGTTGGTGAATGCTACACCCAGACGCAGACGGCACAACACTGTATCTTCTTCCCGGGAAAGACCAGGTAGTAGCCGCAGTCGTAGAGATGGGTCGAGAGAATACAGTCGATGGTGTGTGAACTGTGATGTTTGCCACTTTTGCAGTGTCATGTCCTGCGCCAGCTTACTTAGGTGTCGAGCCGCATCAATCATAGATAACGGTATAGAAACAGGGTTCGTCTCTACATGTGCTTTTCTGGCAGCTTCAACGGTGAGGGTCGTTGCCGGAGACACCGCAATGACTTGGTATCCACTGAAACACAACGTTGTGCCTCTTTCGATTGCATAGGGCAGCATTTCTCGTATCTCACACACACGTACGATCCGCGACGAAGTGCCGACGAAAGACATTGTAGAGGCGCCTTTGAGTCGCAGAATACTGCCCATCGCTCAGCCGGTTGTTGCTTGATATAATCGACGGCACCTCGCAGGGCAACAAGCTCCGAATCAGTCGATGTGCTCACGTGACAAAGTTTGTAAGCGAGGTTGATGTGTCGTGATGAGATGTCGGTGGCGCCGGTGGAGCTGGCCTGGGTGGTAGAGCCATCCGTGAATACGTGAATTCTGTCAGCATAAAAGTATGCAAACAGTCCAGAGCTGCTTGTTTCAAGGCCAAGGGAGAAAGGTGTTTCTTGTTTCTGATTCCTGGGACGGGAAGGCGCACTTCGGGTAGACGTAAGCACCACAAGGCGGATGGTGAACGCGCCGAGGGTGTGAAACCTGATGGTAGCAAAGTCCGGTAAGAGCTGACGACATTGGAGAACGACGCCTGTGGTCGTTGTTCTGGCAGGTACGGCAGATGGCTCGACACCATCCGTGAAATATGTCGAACATGCGCTCTCAGCGCGTCGGTTGTGACGTAGGTCGTGACCGGATGGTCCCGAGCCAATATACTGTTCCGGCTGTTGAGGTGCTTCGTGGTAGACCGAGGCAAACACGTAGCGTCTGTGCTTGCACGCTCTGAAGTACTCGCATATTCGACACGAGCGCTTTGTAATGCATGGGCCTTTAAAACACCCGCTCGTTGCGCAATCCACGTGTTTGGGACACCTCCCGCGATCGTACGCGTCTGCCACACAATATTGCATGCGTTAAAGGGACAATAAGAGCAACACGAAGTTGATACGGGACGAAAGACGGGCATTCGGGAATGCGTGTAGGTTTTTTGTTCGGTGCAAAAGATGAGTATTAGTGGAGAAATTCGTAATCAAAGACCAAATATCTCTTCCTCAATTTCACTTGCCTGAAATTGGGCGCTGGAGCTGTGTCGTCACTGCGTACATTGCTCTCAGCGAATCAGAGGGCGCCATGAAACGTCACCGCATGCGTATGCGGCTGCTTCCGCTGCTTCATGACCGTTTCCGTTTTCCGTGATCATGGCTGCGATGGATGTCGGCGCAGACGTTGAATCCGCCGAACCTTGCAACGAGGACCTCGCAAGGGAAGCGGGTTTACATTTCAGCGACCTAAGCAAAGTGGAGCGCGATATGCTCCTTCGAGCTCGCGCGGCGGGCATTCCTGCGTACGACAGCGGGCCGCTGGCCGCGCCGTCGGAGAGCGAAGCCTCGTTGTCGACGGAAGGCGAGGCCAGTCAGCCAAGCGAAGACGTCGGTGAAGAGTTTCATTCGCGACTCATCCGTACTGACTGGTAAGTGCCTACGCATTTCTTCCATTCAGGAAAAAGAAATGGTGCTTCAGCTAGGTGCCTCCGAAGTTGGTGTGTCAACGCGACGAAGCGAGGGTTTACCTCTAGGGCCAAAATTCCGTCCCGCGTGCGCTGTGCGATCTCTCCGGCGGCTTCTTATTTATGCAGTACCAAGGCGATGTCATTGAGGCCAGTCCGCAACGGTGTCTACGCCGTCGTGGCTACGAATGTGCCATTCGCGCAGAATGTTTCGTCACATGGTGCACTTTCGATCGCATCCGAGTCCCGATAGGGATCGAACTTAGCGACCGCAGCCGGCCGCATTCTGCAGTTTGCCCAAATAGGCCAGTCACGATTAAAAAAGTCAAAAGCGCGCCGTGCGACACCTGTAGTGTACGTCAAAAGACATCGCAACGGACCCGGACCAGGATAGAACTTATTTGTTATGATTCACGCTGCAAGGTAGCTATGCCTCAAGGAATCAAAATTTTCATCAAAGAATTCGATCTTCATCGGGCTACACCTTGACCGAAAGATCCTTGTTACCCTGCTGCAGCTATGCATAGACTTTTTGCCGTTCATCTCCGGATTTTATGAATGCAGCCCAAGTGAAATTTTGCGCGCTTGTTTTGGGGGGGGGGGGTACTGTTTCAAGTGCGAGTGCGGACATTGCGTGGTGCTGGACAACTTCAGCGAGGAGGAGTGCCGCTGCTGTCGAGAGATGGGAGAGCCTGTCACTGCTGCTCAGCCTGAAGGATGCATCACGGAGCACCCGGAGTTCCACCCTCCTGTCTCTCAACATCGCTGTGCTCCGTGTGGCGTACTTCGAACTGCGGGCACGCAGGGACTGCATGGACGAAGACATCCACAGTAAATATTTTTACTTGACAATATGGCACTACCGGTTTTTTTTCATAATTAAAAAAAAACCCTTATTGCTGTGGCGGACGCACCATTATTACGAGAATAAGGTAATCTGCTGCTGTGCATCTGATGCATTTATTGGCTGAACTAGCGCGGTACGTGCGTCTCCTTAGCTGCAATTTCAAGGGCAAAGATTCAGGTTGTATTGGTCAGCACAGCTCCATAAACTGCTGTACATGCAAGCATAATTGTATTATAGCACTGCGGCTTGTGTTCTTTTTCAAAAGATTTGACTTTTCAATGTGTGTTCCACTCTTTATTACTACAAGATACCGCTACACTGCCTACAGGCAGTTCGTCCGCTGGCTGTGGGGTCACCTTAGTAGAGGTCACCGCTTCATTCTACCCTCATGCGTCGTGGCCAAAATTAGGGGCACATTCCCCACAGAGACCCAACAAGATTCAAATATCCAGAATACGAGGAGTGCAAATGAATATGCAGGCTGTGCAAACAGCACACTCAGCGTCTCTACAGGCGTGGTCCACTCGGCAAGATGATCAGACGTGCAACTCTGCTCTTCCTTGCCGCCTTTGCAGATGTGCAAGGTTTGTTCACAACACCAAACTGCCCCAACAACATCATGCGTGTCTGTGCCGTTTAGCAAGTGAAAGCTTTCGTGTGATATCACACCTTGGAACATCTGTGGCAGTCAAAACGGCACTTGCAACGTTTCTGCAGTCTACAGCATGCTCTGCTCGGCAAGAGGACCAGCTGTGCAACTCTGGTCTTCCTCACCACCTTCATAGATGTGCAGGGTTTGTTTACGACACTGAATTTGCCCCAGAAGATCGTGCGTGTCACCATTCCTGTGTGTGCCGTTTAGCAAGTGGAAGCTTTCGTGTGATATCACTCCTTGGAACGTCTGTGGCAGTCAAAAACGGAACTCACACACGTTTCTACAGGTATACTCTACTCAGCAATGGGATCAGCTGCAACTTGAATCTTCATTTATGCCTTTGCAGTGAAGTCTAGTGGGGTCTTCATGTGTGTTATAGCTGTAGTTGGCTATTCATTCATTGGCGCTTTTGCAGTGATGTCCCATGGGATCTGCACGTGTGCTATGGTCTTAAATTGTCAAGATTTCTCCAGCTTGTGCTGCTTATAATGAATCAATAATTTTATGATACAAGCCATGGCTGTTTGGTTAGGAGGCGGTTGAGCTTAGGGAAGGGGATGACACAACATGACAAATGCCCACCTCATGTGCAGACTCCCGCAGAAACAGTAGCATGTCTTGGGCTTGACTGTCATCGTTTTGCAAGCCCCAGACTTTAAAGGTGATCATGTGTTGTCTGAATTACTGCGAAGCCTTGATAAATAAAGTCATACTTGTGGATAACTTCGTTGTATCATAAATTTGGTTATGTCGCCCTCCCGCTATCTCAGCGCCTGGCGCCACTTGTACTATACGCGGGACGCTGAGGCAGCGGAGTGGCGGAGTAGTGCTAGGCTGCACCCGGCGGCGTCACTTTGTTCTTTGAGCACGTTGTTTGTTCACGCTGTCAACGCCGTCTTATTCGGCATCAAAGTTGCAAGATGCCGCGGTGCAAGTACTACTGTGCGAAGACTGTCAAGGAGAAGGCGGAGATTTTGCGAGAGGTAGACCAAGGAAGTCGAGCAAATATGAAATTGCAAGGAAGCACGGCATATCTCCGAGCACGGTGCGCGCATGGGAACAGGTGACGGCGACCACAATCGCAAAATGTTTCCGCCACAGTGGGTTTGCAGCTGGAAGTGCGCAGGATAGTTGTGACGTTGGGGTGGACGGGGCTAGGAGCTCATGCCAGTGGCATTGCGCGACACTCTTCAGGGCATAAGTTTTGCCGATTATGCAAGTATCTCGAAGACTCCAGAAAGACTTGGCACCAACAGAAAAATACAGCAGCGCTACGCAAGAATACTTCACATCTGGAGTAGCAGAACAAGTGATGTCGGAAGAATTTGAACATGTGAAATACTACATGCCACATCGAGCAGTTATTATAGAAGACAGATTTACAACGAAAGCGGGGATAGTGTTTGATGCTTCGTCATCATCAACACCAGGAATGTCGTTGAATGAAAACCTCACAGCTGGAGAAAACTTAATCTGGATATCCTTGCACTGATAATGAACTTTCGAAAACACTTAGTTGCAATGACAGCAGACGTGGAAAAGGCATTCTTGCAGAGCAGCATTCACGAGGAAATCGCGATGCACTTCGTTTTTTATGGTGGAAGAGCGAACACTGCGGTTTATCCAAAAAACATTGTTACCTGGAGGATTACTAGAGTGTTATTTGGCACCACGCCAAGCAGTTTTTTGCTAGCAGGAACAATACAGCATCACCTAAACCAGGAAGAGAAAAACTTTCCAGTAACAGTCAATAAACATCGAAATTAAATCTACGTTGATGATGTCAAGCTTGGAGCACTGCACGAAACCATGCAAAATGTTTATACACGGACGCAAAGGAAATTTTTTGCCGAGCCGGAATGAACCTTAGAAAAGGAACATCAAACAGTGAAGAGATGAGGCAACATTTTGATGAGAATCAAATGCCGTTCCTACATCAAGTGAAGCCAACATTCTAGGAATGACATGGGACATGGTAGACGATGCTTTGTGCAATCCTGTAAAAAAATGGACGACGACAGACTTGAATGAAAGGTTAACAAAGCGAGCAGTGCTTCAAGCAAGTGCAAAAATTTTCAAACCGCTGGGATTTCTAACGCCTTTCACAATAATAGAAAAAATCGCTTTACAACGGCTATGGAGAACTGGAATTTTTTGGTATGATCCTAACAGATGAAGGTGATAAGGTATGGAGAAAATGGTTGGAGGAAATTAAATCAGCCGAGAATATAAAAGTGCCAAGGCAGTACGTCGACAACAAGAAATGGCATTTAAGCACAGAATTGAGAATTGCGCATTTTTTCCGATGCAAGCCCTGCGGTTATGGCAGTGCAGCCTACACGAAACTATCTTTCGAGAGCAGAGGTAGAGACAGTGCTGATTCTTGTAAAAAGGAAAGTGGCTTCAATAAAGACCGTCAGTCTAGCAAAATTAGAACTTCTAGGAGCAACAATGTCTGTGAGAAGTGGAGGTACCTGATCAACAGTAACCTGAAACAAGAAATTAACCAGGTGAAATATTGGACCAAGGCTACAATTGTGTTAAACTGGATAAGGAAAGCAAAAAGGCGTGAAGCATTCGCTGAACACCGACTACAAGAAATAGCGGGTTTATCAGTGGAAAATCAGTGGAAATACATGAGCAGTAATGAAAATCCGGCTTATTTTCTAACCAGAGGCATCACTGTGGAACAGCTTTTGTCGGCAGAAATTTGGTGGAAGGGACCCGAGTGGCTACAGGCCAAAGGCTATGCAAGTTACAAAGAGCCGGGTAGTAATGAAGAAGCAAGAGGAGATGAAGTACTTGTTGATATACGACAGGGCAAAGCACAGACTGAGGAATTGAGATTGAAAAATTCGAAAATTACTCGAAGATGTTGAGGGTAACAGCTTGGATGATTCGCTTCTCCAACAATATTCAACGAGACAAAGTCTACGGTCCACTAACAGTCGAATAGATTGATGCCGCCGAGACGTCTTATTTGGCAAGAACAAAATGTGGATTTAATCAAATAATTGAAGAATGTAGGCAGACAAAAGACAATACAGAGATGCGCGGTGTTCAAAGACGAACAAGGCATACTGAGACTTAAAGGACGACTTAAAGAGACAAACATTACATGTGACGAAAAACATCTCATAGCATTACTTGAAAGAGATTATTTAACAAAACTACTGATTAGATGCGTGCACGGACAGACATTTCACAGTGGAGTGCAAGACACACTAACCCGTTTAAGACCGAAGTTCTGGGTGCTCGGAGGACGACGAGAAGTAAAAGATGTCAGTAGACAATGTGTTATATGCCGAAGATGCAACTTGAGACCACTGTGACATGAGATATCTCCTCCTCCTGCCGACAGAGTAACGAAGACTGCGCCTTTTGAAATAGTTGGCATAGACTTCATAGGGTCATCTGCAAGCATCAAAAACAAATGAAGGCATAATCAAAATTTACATAATTTTTACATGCGCAGTTACAAGAGCTGTGCAATTGGAAACTGTTACAGACACTTCTGCTCAATGTTTTCTGCAAGCTTTTCGGCGTTCTGTAGCAAGAAGAGGAATGTGCTGAGTAATCTACAGCGACAACGAGAAGGCACTTTCCTACTTCAATAGGATGCCAATAGTCTTTAGTCTGACAATCTCCTTAATGCTGCTGTCAAATCTCTGTACACCTTCCTCGGCAGCTACAGTGATTTTTGGCAGTGGTGGTCGTGTCGTGGTCACGTTGAAGTTGAGGCCCTTTACCAGCATGTCGTGCTTGGACGGAAAGTTGCCTGGACAAGAGGTTGATGACGAAATTCCCGTTACAAGTGCTGCTCCATCTCTTTTCTCGTTCTCGAAGAGTCTAAAGTTAGCTTTTGTGGGAAGCTCATTTATGAGCTGCAGTCGTGGCCACATTTCGTGCAAAACCCTTCTATGACGGAAGTGTATTGCGAACTTGATGGTCGAGGTGCCCTAGACAAAGAAAAGGTCCAGTTTCTTCTTACGTGGCATTCATGGATTTGGCTCTTTAGCAGGTGGTGTTTGGTTTGTGCGATAATTCTGTTGCACTCTACCATGAACATAATGCACATAAACTGAAGACTCTTGAGGTGCACATCATGAAGGCAGTGCACGTACACAATGGGCATCTCCCATCAAGCAATTCTTATACCGAGCCAGACAGATGTCTGTCAAATATGTATATTTCACCGTGTTTCTGCAAGAGATGCTTGTAACCAAAGCATGCGCACACACGCTTGGTTTTTGCCATAATTCCTGGCTCAAACACATGTACACCATGTTCTCAATGCTTTGCAAAGCGCACCTTATGCGCTGCCACAAGTTCAGCTTTTGAAGGTCTCTGCTCAGCAGTGGTGCATACGCTGCTGGGGCCTTGACAGGCTTGCGCCAGTGCCTCCCGAAAACTTGGGTACAATGTGCAAAGGTTCAGAACTTTGTCTGTGAGTTCCTGCACATAGCCTGAAATTAGATGTGGCGTGCCGTTGTGGCCGTCGGAATCTATGGGTACCGAGGCGGCGTAAGAAAGATGACCGAACACATTGGAGACCAGGAAGGGACTGCTAGACCCTTTTCTTTATTCTTCGAAGCTGCACGAGCGCGCGCGAGCTCGGCGTCGATCTTCGTTTTCTTCGCGCGAAAGCGCTAGACACACACCGAGCGTCGTCTGCTATCGCTCGTGACATGCCCGGGTTTTGAAACTAGTCGTCCCGACGTAATACATCACGTAACACTAAAACAAGATTGGCGAAACATTACTAAACTAACCTAAACAGTCCAATTTATAACTATTTACAAAAGTCAATCAAGTTCTTTCCATTTTCACGCACGC